>NW_027187460.1:6004275-6019373 GCF_028583685.1 Petaurus breviceps papuanus | reverse complement strand
GGGGGGGGGGGGGGGGGGGGGGAACCGGCTGTGCTGGAGAGAAAGGGCAGAAGGAAAAAGGATCTCTACAGCCAGCAGATGTTTAAACTTAGCCACCCCTGATGGTAGCTCAGGTTTACGTTAGCGCGCCGAGAGATCTGACAAATGTTGGCTGACAGGCTTGGAATTTTTTTTTTCTTTTTTGGCGGGGAAGATTGGTTGGGGGCGGGGAAATACTTCGGCGGGTTATGAGGTGGGAAGGTGAAAGGATAACCTTTTTTCCCGTGTCCTTGAAGATGGAAGAAGGGAGAGGGAAAAGCTAGGGAAGATGGGGTTGGGCTGGTCCGTAGGGCAAAGAGAATTGGGGTCTTCCTGCAAAGAGAACTGGGGTCTTCCTGCGACCTGTAGAGCCTCTCTCAAGGAGGCTACATTTCTTCCACTATCCTTCCCCCTCCATTCCTGCTCCATAATGTGACCCTGGAGGTTTAGGGTGGTGATTGGGGAAGTGGATTATCAGGAAATAAACAACAACAGCTCTGGGACAACCAGGCAAACCAACTACCTGAGGACTCAAGATAT
This sequence comes from Petaurus breviceps papuanus, assembly GCF_028583685.1. Lineage (NCBI taxonomy): Eukaryota > Metazoa > Chordata > Mammalia > Diprotodontia > Petauridae > Petaurus > Petaurus breviceps. The sequence continues at coordinate 6,018,815 of NW_027187460.1, read as the reverse complement.
TCTGTATTATTTAAAATCACGAATGCAGGCAACGCTAAAATTCACAATAAACGTATACAGCTCTCACTATAATTTCCTGCTCATCATTCAGACTTGGAAAATGCACTAACCTGAATGATGTCAGAAAGCTTTATAACTGTCTTGTATTTGAACTTATACATACACCCTGCTCAACCAAACACATGACCAATACGCCACCTCCTGGCCCAGCCCAAATCCACTCTTGAAGACCCAGAAGCTAAAATTAGCACCCTAGATGCTCAGAAACAGAGTCCAAGCCAGATCTGCAGTGGCTTATGTAGGCCTAACTGATAAGGATCTCTCATAGGACCAACATCAGATGACTTTTAAGAATTTAACCCTGTTGCAAAGGCCAAAATAGCCTTTTCCCTATTTTTTTAAAATCAACTCCAATCTGATGGGGGTGTGAAGTGTAACTTCAGTGGCTTTAATATAAATTTCTTTCATTATTAGTGATTTGGAGCATGATTTTTAACATAACTCTTGATAAGTTGGATCTCTTCCCTTAAGAACTATCTGTTCATATCCTTTGAAAGTTCTATGAAATGACCAGCAATGATTCCAGAGTACCAGTAATGAAGAATGTTATTTACCTCTTGACAGATGATGGACTCAAGATGAAAAATGAGACATACATTTTAGGATATGGCTAATATAAAGATTTATTGTGCTTAACTATGCATATTTGTTACAAGCATTTTGTTTTCCTGTTTTTGAGTTGAGGTTTGAAAGATGAGGAAAAGTTTATTAATTTAAAAAAAATTAATGAAAAAATAGCCTCTCTTTACTTATAGTCTTTCTTCCATCAAATCTATCTTGTACATTATCTCCAGCCTAATCTTTCTATATCAGTTTCCATGCCATTCTGCAATCTACAACCTACTTCTTCAAGAACCCACAATGATTCCCTTGTCCCTTTTCAACAGAATCCAAACTCTTAGTCCCTTCCAGCTCTGAAATCCTAGGATCCTGTTTCCTTAGTTTGGTATTCAAGTCTCTTTATCAGCTATGTCCCTCAAGCTAATGTTCTTAATGATCCTCTTACATTTTATGCATAGCCCTGCTTTGGAAATTTTCTCCTGGAAATTTTCTTGCCTGAAAAGTCCTGGTTAACATCATATCTAAAACCTACTAGTTTCAAGATTCATCTCAAAACACACTTCTTCCATGAAGTCTTTCTCAATAACTTCTACTGCATTGACTTTCCTCTCCTTGACCATGCTCAAAATTTATTTTCCATACTATATCTCTTGTCATTTGCATATATTTATTTGCCATTTACACTGTTCTGTAAGTGTTCCATTTGTTGTTTCCTTAGCCATAATGTTAGTTATTTGAGGACAAGAATTGTCCTATCTTTTGGTGACTTACACAGCATGTACTAGGCAGGCAATTAGTAAGCACTTGTATTGAGTAAAAAGTGAACTGTCAATAAGCATTTTAAAGTAATTACTGTACCTAAGCTTGGGAACATGTATTATATAAACAGAAACACAGTCTCTACCCTCAAGGAGCTTACACTCTCCCAAAGCTGAAAAGATGGGGAATAAGGGAATGAGATGGTCCTATGTGGTTTTGGAATAGCAATTTTGCACCTAGGTAGAAGATGGCTTAGAGAAGGTGTATGGGGTGTTCAAGGAGGACTAGCAACTCTGGAGTGAAGGCTTGCTGAACTCTTTTCAGGGCTGCTCATCTAGCTTTGGTGTTCACTTGACACCCAATTCTCACCTGTGGCTCTAAGAAGCATGTGCAGTGGCCACACTCCTATAAGCTGTCTTGGAAGATGTACTAACCAAACTGAGGTTAATCCACAGACCTCAAACCCATCACTGAGTTAGCAGAGGAAGACTCCTCAGTGTAAGATAAGATAAGTGTAAGTAAGGTAAGAACAATTTATTCTAACAGTTATGAAAGTAGCTGAAGAAGGCATTGTAGAATGCTTAGAGCTTGGTCAAATATCCAAGACACCAAAGTCATCCACTGCATCTAGGACCATAACCCTTCTCTGGAAGAGAGAATGAGGCTGATGACTTTGTGCAATTCTGTCTCACTTAAATCCAATTCACTCATGAATTAAGAAATCACTCCAAGAGATTGGAGAGGGAAGAGGTTGGAGATAGAAGAGCCAGTTAGGAGTCTACCACAAAACAGACATGAAGTCTTAAAATGGGGTAGATGTTGTGTGAATGAAGAGAAAGGAATGGATGTGAGAAATATTATGGGGCAGGATCAACAAGACTTGGTAGCTGATTAGATATGGGAGTTGAAGAAGAGGGAATAGTTAAGGATGATTCCAGGATTGCCAAACTGGGAGATAGGGATGATAGGGTCACAAAGGGTCAGACACAATTGAAAACAGCTGAAAAAATGTGACAGGTACTTTGCTAAGCCCTAGGGATACAATGGCAAAAAGCTTTCATTGAGCTTACATTCTAACTGAGAATTCAATGTGCCCTTATGTGGATACATATAAAATAGATACAAGGTAACCTTGGAAGGGAAGACACTTGGAGCTAGGGAGGAAGAAGGAATGATTTTATGAATAAGGTGGAGGCTGAGCTGAATCCTGAAGGAAACTAGTAATTCCAGAAAGTTGAAGAGAAAAGGGAGAACATTCTAGATAGAGGAAAGTGAAAGAAAGGAAGGAAACAACATTTGTTAGGCACCTGCTATGTGCTAGGCACTGTGCTAAGCAGTTTACAAATACCTCAATTGGTCCTCATGACAGCTCTTGGGAAGTAGGTACTGTTGTTATTTTCTCCATTTTACTGTTGAGAAAACTGAGACAAACAGGTTAAGTGACTTGCCCAGGGTCAAACAATTAGTGTCTGAAATCATATTTAAACTAGAGTCTTCAGGGCAGCTAGGTGGTGCAGTGAATAGAGCAACTGGCCCTGGAGTCAGGAGGACCTAAGTTCAAATCCAACCTCAGACACTTGACACACTTACCAGCTATGTGACCTTGGGCAAGTCACCCCCTCAAAAAACCTTGAGTCTTCCTAATTCCAGGTCCAGTGCCCTATCTACTGTATCACCTGTTTGGAGCATCATGTACAAGAAACAGAAAGTAGCCCAATATGACTGGACTGCAGAGTGAAAGCAATGTGTAAGAGGACTAGAAAGGTAGGAGAATGTCAGCTTGTGAAAAGCTGTAAATGCCAGAGTTTATATTTAATCTTGGAGGTAATAGGGAGCCACTAAAATTTATTGACTGGTGGTGGGTGGGGAGGAGGTAACATGGTCAGACTTACGCTCTACATTAAATCTCTCTGGCAGCTTGTGGAAGATGGATTAGAAGGGGAAGAAGGCAGGGAGAACAATTAATTAATAGGCTATTAGAGATGGCAAGAGGGAATGAGGGCCTCATTTATGCTGCTGGCCATGTAATAAGAAGGAGCATATATGAGTTGCCAAGATTAGGCAACTGATTGCAATTCTGTTATTCAGGATTGGCGCTCAGGAGAGAGACTGACTGATATATACATTGGGGAGTCATTTCTATAAAGATAATGGGGCCTATGGGAGATGAAGAAATGAAAGAGCAGAGGAGAAAGGAAAGAAGGTCCAGACAGAGACTTGGGGGTCTCCCAAGGTTAGAGGGATTGATACAGATGGTGATCTAGCAAATGAAACAGAAGGAGTGTTTAGGGAGAACCAAGAGAAAGCAGTGTCACAAAAATTCTGAGAGGGGAGAGTGTCCAGGAAGAGAGGATGATCAACAGTAGGAAATGCTGCTGAGAGGTCAACAAGAATGAGAACTGAGGAAAGGCCATTAGAGTTTAAATAAAGAAATCATCGGTAACTTTGGAGAGGACAATTTCAATTGAATAATGAAATTAGAAGCCAGATTGTAAGCAATTTCAAGACAGTAAGAGGAGATGATATGGAGACAATGAAAGTAGATGACATTTTCCTAGGAGTTTGACTGAAAAAATGAGGAGAGATATATAATGATAGCTAGCAGGAATAGTTTAATCTAGTGAGGGTTTTTTTTAAGTTTAGGGTAAACCTGCTGCCTTATTAGGAAAGAAACCAATAGCTTTTGAGGGATTAAAGACTAAAGAGAGAGAGAGAGGAGTTGAAAGTAGAGATAGAGGGGAATAGGCTTTGTTTTGTATTTTACCCATGTAGGATATGTATGTTCACATGTATCTGTCTAGAAGTTGATCAAAGGGATGCCCAAAGAGATGATACCTCTAGAGTCTTCTATGCCCACTGTCTCAAAGGCAAATTTTCATTTGAGCCAGGAAAGGAAGCAGAAGATTAGGGTCAGAAGCTGGCTACTCTGCTCTCCTCAGGCAAATATGATCAATGCATTGATCCACAAATGATCTTATTGGGGTGGCTAGGTGGTGCAGTGAATAAAGTATGGGCCCTGGAGTCAGGAGGACCTAAGTTCAAATCCGACCTCAGACACTTAACACAAAAACAGCTGTGTGACCTTGGGCAAGTCACGTAACCACAATTGCCCTCCAAAAAGAAAAAAAATGAATGATCTTATCCCATCCCATCTTCTCTAGCAGAACTCCTTCTCCCCTCCCCCCTGCCCCCCACCACTGACTCTGTCATTCCCATTCTCTCATTAATTTTCTCCTAGCTGATCTCCTTCTATCTAGAGACAAATCCATGTTGTCCCCATCCTCAAAAAACCCTCACTTGATCTTTCCTTCCCTACTAGCTATTGTCCCAGTTTTTCTTCCCTTTCACATTACACTTCCTGAGTAAATCCTCTATAATCTGTGCCTCCACTTTTTTTCTCACACTCTCTTCATAATTCTCTGTAATCTGGCTTTGGAACTCATCATTCCATTGAAATTATTTTCTTCAAAGTTACCATTGATCTTCTAATTTTCAAATCTATTGGCCTTTTTTCAATTCTCAATCTTCCTGATCTCTCTGTAGCCTTTAACATTGTCAAGCACCCTCTCAACTTCCTATTTTCTCCTAGTTTTTCTTCCACCTCTCGGTCTCATTTGTTGCATCTTCATCCAGTTTGGGCCTATTGGCTGTGGGTGTTCCCTGAGACTCTGTCCTGGGCCCTCTTTTCTCCTTCTATACTATATCACTTGGAGATCTCATGAGATCCCAAAGATTCTACCATCATGTCTATACATATGGTTCTCAGATCTATTTACCTAGCTCTAATCTCTCTTCTGATATTCAGTCTGTAATTTCCAATCTCCTGGTAGACATCTGTATCATTAATGATACTTGAAGCTGCTGAGGAGGTATAAGACCAATAACACCAACACACAGGAGGGCTGCTGGCACAGGTTCTTTGATCTGCTTTTCTAAAGGAAAGACAGCTTCAAAGGGGTCAACAACCTTACTTTAATTAAGCAATGCAGACAAAAAAGTAGAAAGAAGTGAGTATCCAAGAAAGAATCCAATAGACAGGGCTCCAACTGTCTAAATAAAGTAATAAATACATAATCACCAGACCAGGGAGTACCAACATCTGAGTCTACAAAGCCAGGGAGGCTCCTTAACAATGACTACCCAGAGTCTCACCTGGCCAAATCACAAAGAAACATTTTTCCACAAGTGAGCTCCAAAGTAAAATACCAACCTCCCAGTACATATAATTTTCAACTAATAGAGCCAGAAGGCATCACAACCCAAGTGACTTGACTATTTGGCTTAGTGCTAAAAGGCATGAAAACCTTTCTGCAAGCAAGCCTTTCTGTAAGCAAGACTCCCTGTAAGCAAACTTCCCCTTAGGCAAGTTCTTCCCCCAGTGGGTTCTATGTGACTCAGGATGTGTCACAGCTGTGAACTGGCCAGAGCTCAAATCAGCAAGACATACATGATTGAAATACCTGTGTACCTTTAGAACTGGGAACATGACCCCTGTTCCAAGGCAAAAAGGGAACACATGTGGTCACATAGGCCTATTAATTGACAGGGAAGATCTTATATTCCTGTAACCCTACAACATCTCAAACTGGATGTCCCATAGACATCTTAAACTCATTATTTTTCCTCTAAAACCATGGTTACTACCATTTCCCCAGGCTTGTAACCTATGTACTATCCTTGACTCCTTACTCTATTTCACCAATTTCATCATGTCCAATCAGTTTTCAAATCCCATCAATTTTATCTTTGTGTAATCACTTCTATATGCCCTCTTTTAAATCTTCTAACATTGCCACCACCCTAATGTAGGCCATTATCCCCTTACACCTAGACTATTTCAATAGCAGCTAGTTCATTGGTCTGCCTCAAGTCTTTTCCTACCATCTTCTATCCTCTGCTTATCTGTTAAATTGATCTTCCTAAAGAACAGATCTGACCATGTCATCCTCCTGCCCTTTTTAATAAATCCTATTGGTTCCCATTACCTCCAGGTTCAAATATAAAATTTAAAGCTCTTCATAATTTGACCCCTTCCTACCATCCCAGTCTTCTTACACCTTATTTTCCTCCAAATATTCTATAATCCAGTGATACAACCTCTTTGCTGTTACCTGTATAAGACATTCCATCTCCTTACTCTGGGCATTTTTGCTGACTGTCCCCCATACCTGTAATTCTATTCCTTTTCATGTCTTCTTCCTGGCTTGTGACAGGTAGATCACTTAAAACAATATTGAAGTAGTCTGACTTGAAGTGATGAGGATCTGTACTAGAGTTGTGGTTCTGTGAATGGAGTAAAGAGATGAGAAATGTTGTGAAAGTGGAAAGGATAAGATTTTACAATGGGTTGGATATGTGGAGTGTGGAGTGATTAAAAAGGGTTCGAGAGACATAATTTCTGGGTAATTTAATCATTTTATAAACAGGGCCAGCATGTTTATTAATAAAAAGGATAGTCATTTGGCCATCTCTTTTAGACCAAAGACAATCATGATGGCAGGCTCACAGTTTATATACCCTTCAAAGAGTAGGTGTTCCCCAAGGTGGGAATCAACCCTGATTGGTTGACAATGAGAGAATGAATATTCCAAAAAGGGGCTAAGGGTGAAATTGTGTCACCCTGGGTCTACTCAGACCATTGCCAGCCTTGGGCAATTTAGACAAAGGGTCTGTCTCCACTCAAACTTGATTCAATGGAATTCATCCTAGACTAGAATTTCCTTGTAAGGTTGGGTGGGGTCAGATGGAGAAGGTTAACTCAACCTTCAGAGACTAAGGTCTTGAAAATAGAAAAAGGGGGAACTCTGAATTTCCCCAAGTCATTAGTTATTAATAATCATTTCTCTCAAGTGAGTGCAAGAAAGGAGTCAAGGAGTCAAGTCAATACATGCTTAAGTGACTGAAAGCTATCTTCAACATTAACAGAAAAGTTGGGAAGAGAGGATGGTTTAGGGGTAAAGATAATAATGAGTTGTATTTTGAACATGTTGAGTTTGAGATGCCTACAGGATGTCTAGTTCAACATATCTAAGAGGACAGGGCATGTTGGCACAAACCTGTAATCCCAGATAATGGGGAGGCTAGGATGGTGGATCTCTTGAGTTCAGAAGTTCTAAGATGTGATGGGCAAAGCTGTTCAGTTGTCTGTACTAAGTCCAACAAAAATATGTTGAACCCCTGGATGGGGGAGGGGAGGGGGAAACACCAGGTTGCCTAAGATGTAGTTGACTGGCCCAGGCTGATAAATGAGTAGGTGGGATCAGACCCAGAAGTAGCCTCTGAACTTCTAACTAGGTGAAGAAGGAAGACCTGGTCCTTAAAAACAACCATAAATGAAAAATAAAATTAATTTTTTTTAAAGTAACCAAACAAGATGTCCAAGAGACAGTTGGTGATATGAGAGTAGAAGTAAAGAAAGAGTTTTAGTCTTGACATGTAGATCTGAGAATCATTCTTCATGGAGATGAGATGATAGTTAAACCTATGGACTGCTGAAATCACCAAGTGAGATCATCTAAAGGGCCTAGGACAGAACCTTGAGGGATACCTCCAGTTAGTGGGCATGACTTGGATGATTCAGCAAACTATCACTAGATGAAAATGAATGATGCCATGCAGTAAATATTTTGTTATTGACTGAAAGAAGCAGGCACACCTCTGGTCCTATATGTAACAAATACTACACAGCAAGCCAATGCAGCTGTGAAATAGTTGAATTTCAGGAGTTTCCAGGTTCAGGGGCACTTTGAAGCAGAACCTTGATTGCTTCTCTTCCCCTTACCCTGTACCAACCTCTCTCCATTGATCTTGTTATTAGAGAGAATGGATCAGTAGGAAGTATTGGGAGCTGAGAAACAGACACAGGACAAAATAAATACACTGAAGATAGGCAGCGTCTGGAATCTACAAGGGTACTGACTCTCACGAGTCCAGAAAGCTATATCTAAAGGGAACCTAATGAGTATTCAGAGAAGAAAGAAAAGAACTTACAGTAACTTGGAGTTGTCAGTTATTCTTTTGCCTTCACATGTATCCTACATGTGTCCCTCACAATCATTGTGCTCTAAGTTTGAGCTCAATCTTCCAGTGGAACTGTGTGTACACAGAAAATACATCAGAAAATATGTCCCAGACTTCTAAGAGATATTTCTATACCAACTGTTCTTAATATATGACTTTAGTTGATGCCCTTTTTAGAAGCTAATTAACTGGCTGATAATTAATGAAAAGCATGCTGGAAGAAAAAACATGACCTATAGTACTAGAAACCCTAATCCCTAGAGGTTCCCCTAGAACTCTGAGAGGAGATATAGACATACTCTGGTTATCTGGTCTGCTCATGCCCAGGCAGTTTTGGAAGTAGCCTTGGATGGAGTGTTATACTTTGTTACCAGACAGGGATCAATGTAGGTAGGGGTAGTATATCCTGAATTGACTATGGTGTTAAAAATAATAATAATAAAAGATATTAGTAAAGCATTCAAAATAAAGTTTAAAAATACATTTAACTAAACTATTTCTGTGGCATGTCCAATCTCCTGGCTCAATGATCTTTTCAAAAAAGGAAATGAGGTTAGTCTGGAATGGTCTGTTTTAAAGAAGCCGTGCTGAAACTTTGTGCTAACCACTTCCTTTTCCATCCTTTTAATCCTATGTTCTGAAATTTTGTTCAGCATTGAAGTCAAGCTTACTTAACTTCACCTACAGTTATCAGACTCTACTCTCTTCCTTTTTCTGAAAATTAGACAATACTTTTCCTTCCTCCATTCCCTAGGCACTTACTCTAGTCTTTCATAGATCACTGACAGTGGCTCACTAATCACATTTGCAATTTATTTTAAGCATTCTGGGATGCAGTGGTTCTAGGCCTGTTGATTGGAACTCATCAAGGATAGTGAGGTACTCTCTTAATATCACCTTACTTATTTCAAGTTTCATGACTATTAGCCATACGTGTTCCAGCCTTTCTTTTTCTTGGAAAAGAAAACAGAAATGACATAGAAACTGAGTAGTTCTGTCTTATCTCTGTCATTTGTTATCATCTCATTAATCCTTTTAATATGCTTGTTGTTTTTTTAATATAGTTCAAATAATTATATTTAATATAGTTTCAAATAATTATATTTGAAAAGCCTCTATCCTGGGGGCTGCTGTCCTGATTGGTGACTTTCTAGCCTTGCTCCTACCCATGTACTTTCCCATTCCTGCTTCCAAGCACTCTTTCATGTTTGTATTCTCTTATTGAAAAGTAAACTCTTTAATAGTAGGGAGTTATTTGTTTGCTTGTATCCCCATCATTTAGTACCATGCCTGATATGTGGTAAAGACATAATCAATGCTATTCATCTATCTTTAAAAAAAATCTGTGGGGTTTGTTGTTAATGTTGTTGTTGTTAACTTTACTGAACAGCTTCAGCTTATTCTAAAAGTTAGCTCCCCTGCCACTATACTTGTTTGGGATTGTGCCATACTTTTTTCTTCATTCTCCTTTACTTTCACTTGCTACTGTTATCACCACATCTTTTAAAAATCTAACTTGGTTGAAAGACTTGGCTACTCTCATGAAGACAATGATTCAAGACAATTCCAAAAGACCCATGATGCTATCCACTTCCAAAGAGGGAACTGATGCACACTTTTTTCACTTTCTTGATTTTTCTTGTGTTTTTTTCCCTGTGTTTTCTTTTTGCAACATGGCTAGCATGGAAATATGTTTCACATGACTTCACATGTATAATTGATATCATATTGCTTAACTTCTCAGTTGGTGGAGAAGGGGTGGTAGGGAGGGAAAGAATTTGGAACTCAAAAAAATTTTACATAAATGTTAAATTTTTAAAAATATAATTGGGAAAGTTAATGAAATAAGTAAAATATATTTTAAAATAAAAATCTAAAATGATTAATGAGTTCTTTGTGCATCTACATATGTTACTTTTAACCAACTCTCCCCCCCCTTTTTTTTGCTTTTCTTTTTGGAGGGGGGAGGACAGGGCAATTGGGGTTAAGTGACTTGCCCAAGGTCACACAGCTAGTAAGTGTTACATGTCCAAGGCTGGATTGGAACTCAGGTCCTTCTGGCTCCAGAGCTGGTGCTCTATTCACTGTGCCACCTAGCCACTCCAATCAACTCCCTTTTAAAGGGAATTGTTGTTCTTTTTGTTTTCAACATTTCATTCTTTTTTTTTTTTTTTGCTTTTTGGAGAGGCAATTGGGGTTAAGTGACTTGCCCAAAGTTACACAACTAGGCAACATTTCATTCCCAAGAGCTCCTCATTAGTCATTCCCCAAATAACAAATGGTTAAAGGATATGAATAGGTAGTTTACAAAGGAAGAGATCAAAGCTATCAAGAGTGATATAAAAAAATGTTCTCAATCACTATTAATTAGAGATATGCAAATTAAAACAATTATGACATACCCTCTCACACCCATCAAATTGACTAAGATGACAGAAAAGAAAAATAACAAATGCTGGAAGGTATGTGAGAAAATAGGTACAATAATGCACTATTGGAGCTGTGAACTAATCCAACCATTCTGGAGAACAATTTGGGACTGTGCCAAAAGCTTACAAAACTGTGCATACCTTTTGATCTAGCAATACCTCTATACCCAAAGGAGGTCAAAGGGAAAGGACCCAAATGTACAACATGTACAAAAATATTTATAGCAGCTCTTTTTGTCATGGCAAGGAGTTGGAAACTGAAGGAATGACCATTAATTGGGGAATGGTTTAGCAAGTTATAGTATATGAATGTGATGGAATACTATTGGGCTATAAGAAATGATGAAGGACATGGCTTCAGAAAAACCTAGGAAGACATGTGAACCAATGTAGAGTAAAGTGATCAGAACCAGGAGAATAATCTATCCACTAAGAGCAATACTTGTAAAGATAATCAACTGTGAAAGACTTAATAACTCTGATCAATGCAATGATCCATCAGAACTCCAAAGAACTCATGATATAAAATGATTTCTATCTCTAGATAGAAAACTGATGGCCTCAAAGTTCAGATAAAAGTATGTATTTTTCCTTTTTTTTAAATCTTCCTTGCTTTCTTCTTTTCTAGAACATGGCTAATGTAGAAATATGTTTTACATAACTTTATATATATAATGGATGTTATATTTCTTGCCTTCTGAATGTGTGAGGAAGGGTGGAGGGATGAGGGAGGGAGAGAACTTGGAAATGAAAATAATAAAATAAAATTTAAGAACTCCCCATCTCTCCTGACTTCTATATAATTCTATTCCATGATATCCTACCTATACTATCTCTTAACCCTTTGAAGCCAGCTCGCCTGAAATCTAGGGTGCATGTTGAACTGTATCTGACTTCTCCTCTATCACAAATTCCAAGTTGGAATAGTAATCTCTCTACAAGGGTTCCCATTATTTCTTTGAAGGAAAGTATCTCCAACCTCACCTAGTCCAACCCCAACTTTTATACTTGAGCAGGAATCTCCTCTATAATCTTCTACCAGTAGTCTACTAGTTCTTATGAAAGAAGTCAGTGATAGGGGAGCTAAGTAGCTAATTTTATTTCTGGATAGCTCTAATTGCTAGGAAGTTTCCCCCTATAGCAGATTGATCTGCTCTCTGTAACTTCCACCCCTCATCCAAGTTCTACCTCTAATTAGATTAAACTCTAGTTCTAGATAGCTTTTTAGATTTCAGAATAGTCATACAACAGGGATTTTAAAAACCAAGGAAGTTCTTTATGCAGACTCATTTGATGTTGAACCACACTGATAACTGTCAATGATTATTAAACATAAGAAATTACTTATGGTTCAAGTATACAATGGCAATGAGATAGGAATCTTTTGAAAGCCAATGGCAGAAAATTCTTATGCAAACAAAAAAGAAAACTACATTCTAGGGAGAAAAAAAATAAATATTTATTGCCATTTTTTTACAGTGTAATGGAATTTTAACATATTAGAAAATCATAAATATGAAGTATACAAAGAAATATAGAAAGCCATATGAAGTGATTCGAGGAAAGAAAGCAGAATCAAACAAAAAATATACACAGTTATGTTTCAGTTGTGTCTGACTCTTTATGACTCCATTTGTATTTTCTTAGCAAAGATACTGGGGTGGTTTGCCATTTCCTTTTCCAGCTCATTTTATAGATGAGGAACTGAAGCAAACAGGGTTAAATGACTTGCCCAGAGTCACATAGCTAGTAAGTGTGTGAAGCTAGATTTGAACTCTCGAAGATGAATCTTCCTGACTTCAGACCTGGCTCTCTATCCACTACATCACCTAGCTACACACAAATATATATACACACACACAATTTAAAAGTAACAATGAAATGGATTCTTGACAACTATGTAGAAAAAATATAGTAATTCTTTTGAATCTTCTTACATCCCTATATACTATGGATGCTCAATAAACACTTTTATTTTAATTAGATCACATATATAGCCCACTCCATATCACTTCTATAACCCAGACCAGATTTGCTAGAGAGCTCTTTTTATCTCTATGAATTTTGAAGTGACTTAGCACTGGACAAAGTAAATCCATGTCATTATTACTTCTCTGATATTCTGTTTGGAAATAGGTAAAAACTTTCTTCAGGGATTTGATGATCACTGTCAAGAGACAGGGTGGCAATAGAGAATAGAATGCTGGACCTCAAATCAAGAGGACCTACATTCAAATCCTTCCTTTGATTTTAGCTGTGTGACTTTGGGCGAGGCACTTAATTACTCACTTACCTTCTCTGTAAAAGGGAGATTATAATGCTTATATCATATTCCTCACAGGGTTATCATGAAGTTTCAATAGGATATGTTAAATGTACAACAACCTGTTCAAATATTGTCCTTTATTAGGAAGCAAGGTGGTACAGCAGATTGTTGTTGGTGTTTTGCTGTTGTGTTTGTCCTTCATTTTTTGTTTTTTGCTTGTTTGCTTTTTTGGAGGGGGGAAGGCAGGGTAATTGGGGTTAAGTGACTTGCCCAAGGTCACACCACCAGTAAATGTTAAGGGTCTGAGGCTGGATTTGAACTCAGGTCCTCCTGACTCCAGGGCTAATGGTCTGTTCACTGTGCCACCTAGCTGCTCCTGTCCTCCATTTTTAAAGAGGACCATGACTTCAGGGAAATGATGACATGACTTGCAGTTGACTTTGATTTGAGTGAGGGAGGGCTGTGCAAGGTCACCAGCCTCACTTTCTCCTCCAGATCCATCTGGGTTCATTGGCCAAGGTATTCATCAGGATGACTGAAGATGACCCAGGATGCAGTGGGAGACCCTGGCCCTTTTAGGCTAAGGCCATTTCAGGTACTCACTTAGAAGTGAGTCAAGGGATGGTCCCTTTAATTAGAAAAAAAAAAAAGAAAAAATCAAGCTGTGAGGGCAAGACCCTCAGGGTTGCAGTTCCAAAGAGAAAGTTACCATAGACATTCACTCTAAACCTGGAGGGCCCAAAATACAGCCGTTAAGCTGAGCTTGGTCAAAGAGGTCACCCACTAAGAGGGTTAGGGTTGCTCAGGAGACCCCAAAATACCAACAAGCCAGGTCCTGCCGAATGAATTCGATTCGAGTCTTCTCAGCCAAAGAAAAGTAAAATTTATTGAAAGTTTGCTTGCATTAGACACAGAGTAAGTCTGTGCTAGGTCATTCTATGACGCTCTCACTATTCTATGGCATTCTATGGCACTCTCATTATTCCATAGCGTTCTCACTATTCTATGGCATTCTAGGGTGCTCTCACTCTTCCATGGTGTGAGATGGGGTCTTATATATAGAAGGTTGTGGGAGGAATCTAGGGGTGGTCCAGAGGAGGAGTTTGGGGAGGGTCTTCAGGAGGAGTTAATGAGGTCAATGAGTGATTAAGGGTGGGAGGTAGATGAACAATGGAAGACTAGGCTAGTAACTAGGCTAGTAGTTAGCAGTTAGTAAAATGCCTCATCAAATGAGACAATTTAATCGAGTCCAAGGGAGGTTCCCAGAGCCTATACCTCAAGGACTCAAGGAGAGCTTCAGGGGGCTCCCAGAGCCCATACCTCATCAGTCCAATCTATGACCTTCTGAGTGGACTGGGTTTAAGGTTTTGTGAAAGAAAGAAAGAGAGAAAGAGAGAGAGAAAGAAAGAAAGAAAGAAAGAAAGAAAGAAAGAAAGAAAGAAAGA
>NW_027187460.1:5968690-6004265 GCF_028583685.1 Petaurus breviceps papuanus | reverse complement strand
AGAAAGAAAGAAAGAAAGAAAGAAAGAAAGAAAGAAAGAAAGAAAGAAAGAAAGAAAGAAAGAAAGAAAGAAAGGAAGGAAGAAAGGAAAGAAAGAGAGAGGAAGGAAGGAAAGAAAGAGAGAGAGGGAGAGAGAAAGGAAGGAAGGAAGGAAGGAAAGGAAGGGAAGGAGGGGAAGGAACTGTACCCGGCTACCTGGTTTTCCCATCCCCCAACCTCAGCCCTCCCTCAGGAAAGAGAGGAGACTGCCAGGTCAGTTTCACCCTCTCCCAACTTTGTCCGCCTTTACCCAGTCATTCACCTCCACAGAGGTGGGTGGGCTTCTGGGTCAAGGAGACCAGAATTTTGAGGTGTGTACTGACCAATCACTGTTCTTGGACTCTGCAAGTTTCCTCTTGTGTAATACCTAACTGTTGGACACATGGTATCCCTTTAAAAGCCAACACATTGTCTGTGCACACTCACTGCTTGATTTGGGCCTGACCCCAAACAGTCCCGTGGAAAATAAAATCCACTTCCAAATTTTACTCTTGGAGGTCTCTTGTCTCGCTCCTTTCAGCACAACAGAAGGAGGGGAAAGAAGCAAAGGAAGAAAAAGAAAAGGAAGAAAGGAAGGAAAGGAAGAAAAAGAAAAGAAAGAAACAAATCTAGCCAGTATACCCCAAGTTAACTGGGAAGTTTCTGGCTGTCAAATTTGAGAGGAGGAGAGGTAGAGGAAGAGGACAAGCTGAGTTACCCAACTGCCTGGGTACAGCAGATAGCATGGCAGACAAGGAATTAAGAAGATCTGAGTTCAAATTCTACTTCTTCCTATATTTATTAGCTAACTCTAGACAAGTCACTTAACTGCTCTCTGCCTCAATTTCCTCAACTTTAAAATTGGAACAATAATAGCATCTACTTCTCAAGTTTGTAGGGAGGATAAAATGAGATAGCATTTCCAAAGTGCTTTGCAAACTTTAAAACACTACATAAATCCTATCATCATCATCATCATCTCCTTTTTGTAGATTAGGAAACAGAGGTTCAGGAATATCAGGGGATTTCACCAGGTTCATGTAGTTAGTAAGCATTCAGAGCCAGAGTTCAAACCCCGATTTCCTGACTCCAAATCCCATGTCCTTTTTACTATACCACTCAGCTTCACTATGCCGTCAAGAGTTTTAAAAAGGCAAATTAGGAGAATCATAACAACATAGAATCAGAGGAGACCTCAAAGGTATTACCGGATGTAAGAATGTCTTCTCTAACGTCCTTGTCAGGCAGTCATCCAGCCTTTGCTTGAAACCTCTGGTGAGAAGGAACTCATTCTCACAAAGCCGTATGTTGACATTTTTTGACAGCTCCAATTATTGGGATAGTTTCTTAGAATGAACCAACTTCTTCTCTGGTTATCTTCTCTGGGGTAAAACAGAACAAATCTAAGCCATCTTCCAAATTACAGTTCTTTGAATAACTGAAGACTATATTTTTATCTCTCATAAGTGAAAATTATTTTGGTTTTAGATACACTAAGTTCATGGTAAAAACAAACAAACAAACAAACTATATTCAATTGGAAATGACTTGTAAGCTATTGGAGAGAGGAAACTGGAATGCATAGGGGAAGTCAAGGTTGAAGAAAAATAAAAGAAATCAAATACATAGAGGTAATAGTTGAAGTGGTGATTGTAGGATTCAATGAAGGGTGAATGTGGCTATAGAATAGCAAAAGAATGAAGATGGGACCTTGGAGGATACCCATAGTTAGGAAGCAAGTAGGCAGAATTGGTGCCAGAAGAGAGTAAAAGATTAGTCAGAAAAGTAAGAGAAACCAGATAGGGCCATGTTATTATAGCCAAAGGAGAATTTTCAAAAACAACAACATTTATTAGGTAACTATGTTCCAGATAAGATACTGTTCCTCAAAAGGCTTATGTAGGTGGATATGATATTAATACAGTTAGCTATAATACAAAATATAAGAGTTGATAGTATCTAAAGAAATGCAAATTAAGACAACTTTGAGATATTTTACACCTATCAGATTAGCTAAAATGAAAGAAGGGGAAAGTAACAAATGTTGGAGGGAATGTGGAAAAATTGGGACACTAATTCATTGTTGGTGGAACTGTGAACTGATCCAGTCATTTTGGAGAGCAATCTGGAAGTATGCCCAAAGAATTATAAAACTGTGTATATATACCCTTTGACTATTAGGCTTGTTTCCCAAGATGGTTAGGGGAAAAAGGAGAAGAACTTATATATTCTAAAATATTTGTAGCAGTTCTCTTTGTGGTGGCAAAGAACTAGAAATTGAGGGGATGTCCACCAATTGAGAAATGGCTAAACAAGGCATTGTATATGATTGTGATGAAATACTATTGTGCTACAAGAAATGATAAGCTGGTTGATTTTAGAAAAACATGGAAAAACTTGCATGAAATAATGAAGAATGAAATAAGCAGAACCAAGAGAATGCTTTACATAGTAACAGCAATAAGAACAACTTTGAATGAATAAGTCATTTCGAGTATTATAAATACTTAAATCAATTACAAAAGATCTAAAAAGGAAGATACTGTCTGCATCCAGAGAAAGAATAAATAAATAAAAGTATGTATAGTAGAGTTTTACACATACACACACACACATATATTAGTGTCTAATGGTAGCCTTCTCAAGGATGGGGAGGGAGAAAAAAAATAAAAAGTACACAGCACAGAACAGAACTTAGAAGGAAGCACAGAAAATCTGTGTAACTTTAAAAATAATGTCTAGTATTTATTACATAGTTAAAAAAATAAAGGAAACAGTGTGAAAGGGAAATTCATGGATTTATATTGAATCCTCTTTTTGTGTTGTGTTGTGTACATGGAAATATTCTTTTTTGTCTTTTTGTATTTAAGTTTAAAATGAATATGTATTTTTTAAATTTAAGAATCGGTAGTGCTTAATGTTGTATAGATGTCGACAAAGACAAGAATTGGCTTTTCTCAATCTTCATTCTCCTTGACCTCCCTTGCAACCTTTAACACTATTGGTCACTCTCTCTTCCTTGATACTCTCTTCTCTCTAGGTTTTCTAGATGCCACTGTCTCCTGATTTTCCTTCTACCAATCAGACCACTCTTTCTTTGTCTTCTTTACTGGATCCTCCTCCAGATCATACTTCCTAACTATAGGCTTTCTTCATATGTTCTTTCCTGGGCCCTCTTCTCTTCTCCCTTCTATATTACCTCCCTTGGTGATCTCATCAGATCCACTGGGAAAAAAATCTATCATTTCTTTTCCTCTTTTGTTTCAAGCTTTGATCAGACAGCAGGTTTTCTGTTGGGTTTCTTTTATAAGTCAGACAAGTATCTTAAAGATAACTTAAAAAAATAATTGAATGTCCAAGTACTGATACATGTTGTATTACTGTACCCATTTTTATGAATATGAAAGCTGATATGAGTTGGATGATGTTGAATCTTTAGAATACTGGCGCCTGACAATTTGCATAGAATACACTATGGGAATTTAGCCAAGTTCAGTTTTTTAAAGCACATGTAGATTACTTGCCTAATTGGAACATGAGTCTAGACAGCTAATCTGTGATGCTTATAGACTGTAGTTTCATAAGATAAGGTTTCCTTGATGGCCTAGAAACCCCCTAAAATCTACCTTATGTGCTTATATTTCTGAAATCTTTTAGGGCTTTACTAAGTTTGATTTTTTTTTAAGCTTATCTGAGTGAGGGGTGATTTTTGGACCTCCATTTGATTGCCCTAGGTGTTACAAAGCTCACCAGAGAAATTTTGGGTATTCTATGTGTTTTAGGGACCTAGAACAATTTTCAACCAGTGAAGGTTGGTTTCTCATTTGAAAGTGACTGGACAGGTTCCCATCATCCCTAGTCAACTGTCTCTGTTGGGACCCCTATTTCTCTATTTCCACAGTTTCCCTCTGAAGAGGGAAGTTTGATTTTACTTTATTGTTTTGGGACTGGAGCTAGCCTTGTCAAGCACCAGGATAAGCAATACCTATAAGAAATTTGCCTTATGATATCTCTGTTAAATTGTATGTCCATGTGTATAATTGTTAAATATAATTCTTCCAGACTCATCTGCCAGGAAAGACCCTCATGGAAGAATGTTAATTTCCAGATTATTTTTAAAACTTTGCTACATGGAATTTAATGAAACCCTTTAGTACAAGGCATTGGGGAGGATAACACTTGAGGCTCCCCTAATCACTAGAGAGCTATCCAGAAATGAGAATATGGACTTTGTCAAAAAGCACCAGCACAGTTGATTTCCTGGGGAAACAATTTTTTTTTTAACAACTGGGGTCTGTCGCCCCCAACCACTAGCTAGTTAATGTAATCATAGAAAGTGAGGCACACTTAACAGAGAATAAAAAGGCATTAATATTCTAACCAAGTTTTAAAAAAATGTCTATGTACTGTCAGCTCTCTACACAGTGTGAAAAAGTTCTCTGATTAAATTGGGAAGGGAGATGGCCATTGGCTGGGAAAAGATTAGCCATGCTTTCAATGGCTTTTTGGAAAAGCTTAACCCCATAGCTATTCAGACAGTTCTAGAATCTGAAGTATAGAGCAGCTGTGTGGAGTATGACCTTTATAACTCCACCAGAGGGCAATAGGGTGGATTAAGGGAATTTTCTCTCCCTTCTTAATTGGAGAAAATTTTTAATTATTGTATTAGAATTAAAGTTCCTTGTGGGTAGAGACTGTTTTACTTGTTTCTTAATATCACCAGCACTTGTGCCTATCACACAAGTAAGTGCTTTGTAAATGCTTGCTGACTAATCAAGTCAAATCCCCTGATTTTACAAAAGAGGAGACTGAAGTCCAGAGAGAAGAATTTATTTGTCTAAAGTCATACAGCTAATAAATAGTAGAACTGAGACTCAAAGCCAGGTTTCCTAACTTTCAGTTCACTGTTCGTGCTACAACAATGTGCTGCCTTTCTAATCATTCAGGAAACATTAAGAACATACCACATATGGGAATAGGCAGTTTGAAATAGTGAGTCAGAGCTAAAACTCATCTCCAAAAGTATTATTTGACCAGACAGATCTTCTCAATAAATGAAAAGCAATAAGATGATCCAATAGTTATTGCAATCAGCATTCTTACTAGTCTTCTTGAAGAAGATGATACATCACTATATGTATCAGTAAATATTTTAAATAAGTATTCTATTTTCAAATACAATAACTTAATTAAACAAATATTTGTCAAGTGACTTCCATGTAAAACACTATACCAGGGACTTCAAGGGATTTTTTAAAATAGCAAATAAGTTTAAAAAATAGTTCCTGTTGATAAAGACTATGGATCCTAGTACATAAATAATTATGGCTAAATGCAAATTTTGAAAATCAGAGAATAAGGGGGGAAGACAAAAAAGAAAAAAGTTACATGAAAACTTTGTTATATATTTAAAAGGAATAGCAAATTATACATAATAATTTTGTTGTTTCATGTGAAATCATTTTTTCTTTTACTATGTTATGTAAGTGCTTGTTTTATTCCATAAATTTAAAATAAAATAAATGCAATAATAAAATAAAAAGATACTTGTGAGAAACAAACTTATGGGCATCACAGGACTTCTCAGGCAGGGTTAGGGAGCTTCTGTTATCCACTGCTTCCCTGGGTGCCCTTAGGAAGATCCACATGATATGCCCCTTATCATGGCAAACCCCTTCTCAATGAAAGAACTCAGAAACATAGTGGGCAGAGGAAGGCATTTATTAAGCTTCCCATAAGGAAGCAGGTGTGATGCTCAGTAGGAACATCCACACTGAAACAGAAGCAGGTGTGAGGTTATACAGTTCTGTCCTTCCTGTTAGAGTTAGGGTTAGTTCATATTCCTCTCTTTATTTCCCTACATTCCCTCTTTATGCAGATTATATAGGTGTGGTAATGAGGATACTTGCAACCAGGGACCAAGGCATGACCTCTAGGGTCTGAGTTGTTTGTCATGCCCCCACATTTCTAGTTTCCCCGGGATCAGGATGGCCATTGTCTTAATAAAATAAGATAAGTGAGCTTCTCCACAGCTATTGATTATCTCCCAATAACTTTTGTGGGAGCAAAATAAAATACCATAACATTCTCTCTTACAATACTGAACACACACACAAAAAAGATCAGAGAATTTCAGAGTTGTAAGACAGCCTCAAAATTAATTTAGTTAAATCTATATTGGGGGGGGGGATCCTCTCTAAAATATCCTACAAAAGTGGCCATCCAGCCTCCACTTGAATATTTTAAATTAGGAGGTACCTACTATTTATTAAGGTAATTCATTCTAATTCTGTAAGGCTGTAATTATTAGAAAGTTTTTTCTCCCATCAAATCTAAACACGTCCCTCTGTAATTCCCACCCATTGATAATAGTTTGGTCTTTGGGGTCAAGTAGAATGTTTGTATGTTTTGCTAAAGGACAGTCCTTCAAATACTTAGAGACAGGTATCACATCAGAAAGCAAGGCACAGAGAAAGGAAAGGTTATTTTCAATTTCTACATTTATCCTTCATTCAGCATTTGCTAAGTGCTTACAGTAAGCAAAAAAACATTCCAGACACTGGAGGAGATATAAAATTTAGACAGAATAAAATCCCTTCCTTCCTGAATCTTATAGTCTAGTAGGGGATAAGACACTAACATAGCTACAATGCATAATATTTCATAAATGAATTAGAGGAGAGAGTCATTACTGACTGGAGAAAATTAGGGAAAGTTTAATGGAGGAGGTAGCTATTGAACTTTTATATTATTCTGCTGGGAACCAAACCTGCTCTTCATTTCTTGGCCAAAGCATACTGTTTCTATTCCAGCCATCATCTTTAGCTCCTCCTCACTAAAACCTTGTACTCCACCCTGGGAACCAGGGTTCAGAATCGATGTTCTGTTAAAGAGATGAACCTTTGCCTTATGTAGTTCAGAACCAAGCCTCCATCTCCCTTCCCAGTCAGCTACCCTGAACCAAGTCACCTTGAGTGCATCTTCTCTACTTTTCCATGTCTCTTTTATGTGTATTATTCCCCATTCAAATGTAAAATCTGTGAGGGCAGAGGTTATCTTGCTTAATTTTATTTGTTTCTTCCTTCTCCTCCCCACCCCACCCCCTTGGCACTGTGCCTAGCATATGCTTAATAAATTCTCTTTCTTTGTCTCTCTGTCTCTGTCTCTTTCTTTCTCTCTGTCTCTGTCTGTCTGTCTGTCTCTGTCTCTCTTTCTCTCTCTGATGTGTAAACATTCAAATGATGAAGAGGGGGAGGGAGAACATTCCAGGCAGAGAATATCAATGAAATAAATCAGTTAGATGAGTCAGTCACACATGACACAGAGCATAATTCCTAAAGTTGCTTTCCTATTGGTTCAAAGAATACTTTTTATCATGCTTTAAAAAAAATTATGTTGTTTTCTGATTTATTTTAGTTGTTTTTGACATGTCAATTTCTCTGAACATTTGACCTTCTAATATATCACACATTAGAAAGAGACGCATTGGGTGCCTAGGTGGTGCAGTGAATAGAGCACCGGCCCTGAAGTCAGGAGAACCTGAGTTCAAATCCAGCTTCAGACACTTAACACAAAACTAGCCCTGTGATCTTGGGCAAGTCACTTCACCCCAACAGCCCTCCAAAAAGCAAAAAAAAAAAAAGAGAGAAGCATTGCTCATCTTTATGATTATATTTGAAATGCATCTCCATGTGGGAAGCTTCTCCGAGAATTTGTGATTAATAGTCCAGTGCAATTTGTTTATGTGTTCCTGTTTTATATTGAGAGTACCCATACTGTGAAACAACTAGGGGATTTGATAGCACCAGGTCAGTTAGGGTAGGAGTACCTTGGGAAAGGGATGTTCATCCCAAACTCAATATAGGTATGTTAACGGGACACTAGGGCATTA
Organism: Petaurus breviceps papuanus; assembly: GCF_028583685.1. Classification (NCBI taxonomy): domain Eukaryota; kingdom Metazoa; phylum Chordata; class Mammalia; order Diprotodontia; family Petauridae; genus Petaurus; species Petaurus breviceps. Next base: position 5,996,357 of record NW_027187460.1, on the reverse strand, counting down.
GTCAACCTATTTAAGAGAGTAAGAGACAGTGAATTGATCTGATTTAAGGCGATTGAGAGAGCCCCAAGGGAAAGCTCTCTCTGTGCCTCTGCATGGAGCCATGGATCATATCGCTTTGCAAGGAGACATCTGGATCCTATTTGTTTAATTGAATTGTTGCATATAGAAATAGTGTAGTTACATGTAGAAACACTGTCCTCTGGGTGTGGTCAGAATATCCAGAACTATTGGATCCAGATTGGAGGGAAACAGAGAAGTCATCTTGGTCCAACCCCTTCACTTTACAGATTAAAAAATTGAGTGTCAAGGTGGGGGTGGGGGTGGGGCGTAAGTGGTATGCCTGAGGTCAGGGTCAGAAGTGTTTTTTTAAGTTGTGCCATATCAGCCATAGCTGGAGTGGGTGGGAGGATGAGGGAGATGGGCAGCTTAGTATAAGAGCAGAGTGCTTGTAGGCTAATCACTAGATAGGTTAGGAAGAGGAACTAGTAAGTCAGCTTGTAAATACTAAACAATGTCTGTGAAAAGCAATGAACAAATAAAAGAAGCCCATAGCCTACTCAGACTGAGTTGTTGTTTGTCCCTCATTTTTGAAGAGGGCCAGTGACATCATGGGGTGATGTCTTGACTCATGCATGAATTGGATTTAAATGAGGCAGAGCTGCACAAGGTCGTCAGCCTTACTTTCTCTTCCAGTCATCAAAAACCAGTGGCAGGACAAAAGTCAAGATGACTGGCAATGGCCCGGGATGTAGTGGATGACCCTGGTGTCTTGGATGTCTGACCAAACTCTAAGTGCTCCACAGTTCCTGCTTCAGTCATCTTCTTAGAACAAATTACTCTGATCTGTCCATTCTATCAGGGGAAGTCTTCACATGCTTGTGGAATATATCCCTGTAATGGGAATAAATTTGGAAGATTTTCCCTGCCCCTAGGCTAAAGTACACCTGAAGCCTGGGGTGGGAGGTTTGTTTTTCAGTACATGCTTTTTGATTGGCCAGTGGGTCAGGAGAAGGCTATATAAGCCCTGATGTGTAGCTTTGTTTTGGGGCTCACTTTAAGAAATGTTCTGTGATTTGATATGGATTCTGGGAAGCCATGGTCCAGAGCCCCCCGGCTTTGAAAAACCCAGATGTTGAAACCCAGATGTTGATTTGGTATGGATGTAATGGTTGGACAGTTTGGAAAGCTGTCTACTTGATCTGTTTCTGTCTTGATAGTTCTGTCTGTATATTCTGAAGTTCGGAGTGCTGGCCTCTTTCCCCTGAACTAGGTAAATGATACATGTTTGACTGATTAAAGTAAGCTTGTTAACCCATTTTGAGTTGCTTTCCTTTATCAAAGCAGATCTAAGAACCTGTGTGAGCAGCCACTCTGGGGATGCTGGGGTGCTTGCTGCTACAATCCCCTAACTTACTAACAGTTTTGAAATTGTAGTCTGTGATTACCCTCAATCTGGTTTAGCCCGTCTGTCAAGATGGCTTACCAGGGTGAGACCACTGTGAATGCTACAGCTTCTTAGTCACAGATAAGAGTTGAGTGCCAAGTGGACACCAAGGTGGATTAGCAGCCCTGAAAAGGGCTCAGAAAGCTCTCACACATAGGTGCTAGTTCTCCCTGAATACCCAATATACACCCAGACTGAGTAATATTCTGTGTAGGCACCGAATAGACTAGAGAGTAAGGAACCATAGAGAGATCACTTCTGCCAGTAGAGAACAGCATTCAGACATCACTATACCAGCAGGATCCAGGACAGATAAATGCAGTGTGCTGGACTTGGTTGGAGCCACCTAGACCTGATGAGTTGTATAGTTAAGCCCCCTATAATAATAGGGATAATAATATTATTTATATAGTACTTACCAGGTATCAGGCTCTGTGCTGAGTGCTTTACAATTATTCTCATTTGATTCTCACAACAACCTTCACTTGTTTGTATCCCCATTGAATTATGCTGAATTAGAAGTGATGGAGAAAAGTAATTGGGAACTTTGGCTTTTTGATATTTTTATTTGTATACTGTTCATCAAATTACTATTTTTGAGCTGGGGTAGGGGGCATTACCTCAGCATGCCCTCTTATTTTGGTAGATGGTAAACCAATGCCTTTAAAAAGTTTCCATTTGTTATATAATAAAGTAGCAAGTGCCTTGATTTTTTTTATTTAGATAATTTTATTGTAAACTTAATAATAATTTTTTTTAAAGCAATTGGGGTTCAATAACTTGCTCAAGGTTACACGGCCAGTTATTTCTGGTTGTGGTGCTAAGTATCAGAGCCCAGATTTGATCCCAGCTCATCCCAACTCTGGGGCCAGTGCTCTTACTCACTGCACCACCCGGGCGCCCCTAAGCAATTGGGGTTAAGTAACTTGCTCAAGGTTATATGGCCAGGTGTTTCTGGGTGGGTGCTAAGTATCTGAGCCTGGATTCGATCCCAGGTCATCCCGACTCTGGGGCCGGTGCTCTTACTCACCGCGCCACCTGGCCGCCCCTCTTAATAGTAATTTTAATAGATACGAACAGTGAAATAAACTAACAAAATCCCACATAAAACCACAAAATCTGAAATTTTTACATTTGGATAAAATAAGAATATACTATATATACTATACATAATATATTGTAAACAAAATAATGATAACCTTTTTTTGCTCTGTGTCCACTTATATCCTCTATTCTACCTATTTATTCAATTAAGTTCAACAAATATTGAATTACTATATGCCAAGTACTCAACATTTTTGTCATAGCATATACAATATGTAACATTACATAATAAATGTTACAATAGATATGTTTATATGTAAATATGCAGTCAAGTGATGCAGAGGAAAGAGTGCCGAACTCGGAATCAGGAAGACCTGAATTCAAATCAGGACTCAGATGCTTGCTTGTCAGAATTTCTGCCCTTTTAGTTTCCTAATCTGTAAAAAGGGGATAGTAATAGCACCTACTTCCCAGGGTTATTATGAGGATAAAATAAAATAATAATTGTAGACTATTTTGTAAACTGTAAAATGCAATATAAATGCTAGCTATTATTATTATGCATGTGTGTGAATATGCATAGACTATGAATGACTCTGTCTCTACTCTCTCTAGTCAGGTCTATCATATTATACTGCTCTCAGGGATCTCCCTCCACTTTTAGGGTTAGTGACTAGTACCCCAGTTTCATTTAACCACTTAACATCAGACTTACTTTTATAAAGGGATAGTTACTTCAAAGATATAGCAAGAACAAACATAAACACTTTCCCAACCTTTAAGGGACAAAATTTCCCTCCATTCCCAGGGTGGGGGTGGAAGATTAAATTTAGCTCATTTCCTACATAACATTAGATCCCTCAAGTTCAAGCCCAAAGCTGGAAACAGGCTTCTTCCAAACCAGTGCTCCTCAGGACATCATTGAACATCCAGCCTAGATTCCTGGACTTCTAGGTGCCCATGATTCATGCTTGCTCCAGATCAGAAACCCTGCACCTAGAATGAAAAACAACAAATGAAAGGTCCAAAGAAGCTAGCCAATTCCTCAGAGCCATATGGACTAAGGGAAGGTGCAGAAAATGGACCTTCAGGCACTCCCCCTTATCATTTGGTATGGCTAGATTCCTTCACCCTCAGAATAAATGTAGCAAAATCCCATCCCACATCCTGCCCTCGAATTAGGCAGGTTTTAAAGATACTGACAGTTTCGGTTATGCAGCTAATGGAAAAATACTGTTACTAATCACATTAATCAATATAGAATGGCCACATGTACTCCTGTCTCCTGAAGACAGTCACCTAGCATCTTCCATGTGGGTGGCACCATCTTAGGCTATCTAAGTAAGTGCTAAACACCCATTACCTATATGTGTGTATATGTATGTGTATGTGGTAAACATGTGTACATTTATACGTATATGTATACATATATTTGTGTGTATGTATATTTGTATTGGGATGTATATGTGTACATATGTGTATATAATATATATGTTACATACACACATATATACATATATTTCGTGTCATTGTGTGAATGGGGATGTGTATAAGGATGTGCCATGGCTTGACTTTGCCAAAGTTTAAAATCACAAGGGATAAAGATGGATAGGCAACTGTTCTGTAATTTTGTCTTAGAGACTTGCCTTGGGGAAGTAAGAGGTTAAGTGACTTAGCTAGGATTTGTTATTGTTCAGTCACGTCAGACTCTTTGTGACCCCATTTGGAGTTTTCTTGGCAAAAATACTGGAGTGTTTTTGCCATTTCCTTCTCTAGCTCATTTTACAGATGAAGAAATGGAGGAAAACAGGGCTAACTGACTTACCCAGGATCACATAGCTAGTAAGTGTCTGAAGCCAGATTTGAACTCGGGAAGATGAATCTTTTGACTCCAGGTCCAGTCCTCTATCTACTGCACCATACAGTTATCTTTTACCTGGGGTTACACAAACAGTATATATCAGAGGCAGTCCTTGAACTCGGGTTGTTCTGATTTTGAGGCTATACCATGCTCTCATTCTTTTATAAAGTACAGATCAATGTGGTTACTGTTCATATAGTATTATAGAATCAAGAGCTTGAAGGTTAGTCATTCAATCAACCAGCATTTATTAAATGCTTACTATATGCCAGGCATGTTGAAGATGATCTAACCCAGCACCCTCATTTTAAAGCTAAGAAAACTGAGTTCTTGGGAGATAAAATGATTTCACTGGATCACAGAGCTAGCACACATTAGAGATAGAATTTAAATCCAGGTCAATTGATTGCAAATCTAGAACTTTTCTCACCACCACATCATATTTCCTCTTTATTTATTGTTTTCTTTCTGCATTATTTTGGATATACTTTTCATATTTGTAACTTTATGGGCAAATACTATTACATTGTATCAGTATAACACTATTTTCCTGGTCATTGCTCAATCATCAAGCATATTGGTTATTTCCAATATTTTGTTATTATAAAAAAAAAGGAGCTATAAACATTTTTGTATGGACAAATTCTTTTGTTCTTTTGCTTTTAATAAATAACATCATTAGTATCTAGTTCTAATAGTGGGATTACTGGATCAATGCATATGATTATTTTTGTAATTTTTATTGTAATACTGGCAGATTGAACTCCAAAAAGATTTCATCAATTTACAGTTTTACAAAAAACATGACATTCCTTGTTCCCCACAACCCAAACAACAGTGAATTTTATTGTTTTAAAATATTTCTGCCAACTACATGTGCATCAAAAGTGATTTGTTTCCATAGAAATGTAAGCTAAGACATTTAACCTCCCAATCCTCAGTCTCTAAGGTATTTCTAGTTCTAAATCATAAGAAGAGTTAACCTGATTATGAATTTGAACAGTTTTATCCTTTGGGAATAAATAATAGTATACATTGTATCAACTCTTTTATGGAATAGAAACATTGTTTTCTTTGGAATATATTTTTAAAATTTTAGTTATATTTTTTTGTTGTAGAAAATATTTTTATTTTCATATGATCAGGTTGTGTGTGTCCTCAAAGAGGACCATGACATCAGGGATATGATGGCATGACTTAAATTGACTTTGATTTGAGTGAGGGAGGGCTATGCAAGGTCACCAGCCTCACTTTCTCATCCAGAGCCATCTTGGTTCAGTGGCCAGATGTTGATTAGGATAACTGGAGATGGCCCAAGATGCATATCATGTGATCAAATGCATATATGTACAACTATGTGTTGTAGAATATTACAGTCTCTAAAGAATTAAATTTTAGAGTCACCATCAAGGCAGCAGGAAAGATATATGTTTCATATGAGCAGACAGCATATTACTAAAAAAGAGAGATTATGTTATAAAGGATATCTTCAAATATCTGGATGATTGCAGGGATAGGGTGTATTGGTCATGTACTAGTAGTGAAAGATAACCAAAATTTAGCTCAAGTGCTCAACTGATATCTGTGCAATGTCTAGAGCTCAAAGAAAAAGGACCCCTGTTACATTGTAGGGGATTCCTATGGTGGATTTATGGGAGTAAATTAACAAAACTTTAATTGGATTAATAGGCATGGATGGGTTTCTATGTGTATTGTTAGAGAGTATTCACATAATGGGATCATAAAGTCACTAAAGTGTAAATTGTCTATCTAAATTTGTCTATCTAAGTGAAAAACTTTTTTAAAATGCACCTATTTTTGTCTCTAACTACTTATTTTATTTTAAAGAAATAATTTTATTCTCTCCACAACTAATGAACATATCATTTTTACTTCTAACTTTTTACATGAAAAATTTTTGATCACTGACACAACTGGAATTTGTTGTGGTAGATTTGTGACATGTGAGTCAAACTTATTTTTCACCATATTGTCTTTCATTATAATAAAATTCATTTTTATTGAATGATTTTCTTTCTCAATATTTTATAACACTGCTTTTAGAAGAAAAAAATTTAATTTTGTATATACAAGGTTCTATTTCTGGGCCTCTATTCTATAACACTGATCTATCACATTTTAAAAATTTATAATCAGTTCATTTTGTTATCACTTTAGAATACATTTGGAAATCTGTTAGGACAAGCCCTCTTTCATCAAGTTTTCTTTGATTTTTTTTTTTTTTTTTTGCCTTTTGGAGGGCAATTGGGGTTAAGTAACTTGCCCAAGGTTACACAGCTAGTTTTGGGTTTTTTTTTTGTGTGTGTGGGTGTTCAGTGTCTGAGGCCGGAACCAAACCCAGGTCCTCCCAATTCTGGGGCTGGTGCTTTACTCATTGTGCCACCTAGCCGCCCCATTCTTTGATATTTTTGATGATCATTTTTCTTCTTCCAAAGTATAAGTTGGTATTTTGATTAGTGTTGTGTTGAATTTGTAAGTCATTTGGAAACTAGCAACATTTTACTATATTAGATCTACCAAGCCAACTGTAGTTGTTCAGTGGCTTAGTTGTATCCTACTGTTCATGACAGTGCCTGGAGTTTTCTTGGCAAAGATACCAGAGTGGTTTGCCATTTCCCATTCCAATGGATTAAGGCAAACAGAGGTTAAGTAACTCGTCTAGGCTTACATAGTAATGAGTGTCTAAAACTAGATTTGAACTTGGATCTTCCTGACTCCAGACCCAGCACTCTATCCACCAAGTCACCTAGCTGCCATGTAGAAGAGATATCTTTAAAATAGCTTTTCCTTCATTTTTGTCAAAGTAACTTTAAGGTTATCTTTATAAAAGCTTCCTATGTTTCTTGGGTATTTAATATCAAATTGTTTTATTCCTTTTCATTTGTATATCTTTCTATTAATTTTTGCAAGTGATATGTTAAGATACAGATAATTTATGGTTTTATATTACCATGTTAAAATAATTATTTCAATTACTTGTTGAATCTCTTGGAATGTCTGTTTATCCAATTATGTTGGCAGGATATAACTTGTTGAATCATTAGGCATTTGCCTCTCTGGGGAATCCCCTATTTCCTTCAAGGATGAGCTCAAATGTCACCTCCTACATGAGTCTGTTTCTGAACTTCACAGTCATTAATGCTCTCCTTTCTCCAAATAACTTTGTATTTACTTTATGTGTGTACTAAATTGAATTCTTCATATGCATATTGTTATAAGTAGCTTACATTCTCCCCCCAGGATAATGTAAGCTACTTAAAGCAAAAACTGGCTTTTTGTTATGTTTTTTGCACTTATTTTTCCAATGTTTGGCATAAGGCCTTACATATAATAAATGCTTTTAAAATTAATAAATTATTCAGGTGGGGTTTGAGTTGGGGGAGGAGCAAGCAAGTTGAAAATCGATGTCTGGTTGGCGCTAAGGTATTTATATAGCACCCAGATTCAAGGGGAGTATAAAGAACAACATCATAACTCTTGTAAGCTCTGATGGTCCTTACTCTCACAGATGAGCCTCAGGTCCCATAGCAGGTATATGTCTCTCATGATTCTATGAGTACTCCTGAGTAGGTATTGGAGTGGGCCCTCTTAGTTCAGGTTTGATGTTGGGATTAAATAAGGAATTCAAAGGTCATTGAACAGTTTACAAAAGGAGTTTTACTTAGTCCCAACATAGCAAGGATAGGCAACAAGGATACAATGACACTTACCTGTGGTAGACATTTCTCTTCCCCTCAAAGCATCTGTTCAGCAGGGTAAGGTATGGTGACTTGAGTGGTCTTCAGGCTTCTACGCTGTCTAAAGGGTACTGACCATATATGGGTGGGACCTTAATACCCTTAGGTAAATAAGAAAAGTCAATATAGTCAGTGGCCACCAGGAAGTCTGTAAAGGGAGGCAGAGCTTGAGTTTTGCACCATCCTCAGGTCAATCAAGTCCAGATTTGTAGAATTGCTTGTTCATATCCTTTGACCACTTTTGCTGTATGGTCTTTATTCTCAAATACTGCTGTTAGTTTTCTCTGTGTCTTGGATATTAAACTTTTATCAGAGGTATTTGATAAAAAGATTTTTTTAGAAGGTCAACTGCTTCTCTTCCTAGATGTATTAATTTTGTTTAGCCAAAAACTTTTCAATTTCATGTAATAAAATTTATCTTTTTAATCTTTTGTTATTGTTTTTGTCCCTTGTTTGGTTAAGAATTCATCCCCTGGCCATAGCTGTGACAGTTATATGGTTTGCTACTCTTCTAATTTTTTTAATTGTAAAATCTTTAAGGCAAAATTGACTTTACAAAACAAAAATTAATTTGCTCCATTTTGTACTTTTATTTATTTTGCTAAAGATTTCCCAATTATATTTTAATCTGGTTCTGTTATACTCAGTATTAGAGTGGATCTGTGGGAACTGAGTTTGACACCTCTGTTCTTTAGTAATTATCTCCCTTATCTATATATTGTGGAATGTGGTAAGATACTGGTCTGAGCCCAATTTCTACTAGGCTTCTATCCAGTTTTCATAACTGTTCATATGAAATAGGGAGTTCTTTCCTGAATAATTTGTTTTTAATTTATTGAACTCAATTATTTCTAATTCTTCCTTGTCTTCTTTGCCTACTAGAAAAGTGTACTTATGTACTTTTATACATTTTAACTTGTAATTTTATTTTTTCCTTTTTTCTTTTAAAGTTATTTAATTTATTTTTAGTTTTCAACATTAACTTCCATAAGTTTAAAATTTTCTCCCTCTCACTTCCCCCCCCCCCGCAAGATGGCATGCAATCTGATATAGGCTCCACATATACATTTCTATTAAACATATTTTCACATTAATCATGTTGTATAGAAGAATTGGAATGAATAGGAGGAAACATGAGAAAGAAAAAAAAACACAAAACAAAACAAAAAAAGAAAATAGTCTGCTTTGCTCTGCATTTAGACTGCATAGTTCTTTCTCTGGATGTCAATGACATTTTCCATCATGAGTCCTTTGGAATTATCTAGGTCCTAGCATTGCTGAGATGGGCTAAGTTTGTTAAAGTCAGTCATCATACACTGTGGCTGTTATTTTGTACAATGTTCTTCTGGTTCTGCTCATTTCACTTAGCATCAGTTCATATGTCTTTCCAGGTTTTTCTGCAATCTGCCTAGTCATAATTTCTTTTTTTCCCTTTTAAAAATTTTGTTTATTTACTTTTAGTTTACAACATTCAGTTCCAAAATCCCATGAGTTTCAAATTTTCTCCCCTTTCCTCTCCACCCCCCCCCTCCGCCCTCCATGGCAGCATGCAGTCAAATACAGAATCTACAGATACCTTCACATTAAACATTAGTCAGGTTGTAAAGAAAGATTATAACCAATGGAATGAACAATGGAAAAGAGGAAACAAAACAAAACAAGAAAAAGAAAGAGAGCAAATAGTTTGCTTCAATCTGCATTCAGACTCTGTAGCTCTTTCTCTAGATGTGGATATCTCATTCTATCATGAGTCTTTTGGAGTTGTCTTACAATCTTACATTGTTGAGAAGAGTCCAGTTTATCAAGGTTAGTCGTCACACATATGTTGTGTCTGTAATTATGTACAAATTTCTCCTGGTTCTGTTCTTCTCATTCAACATCAGTTTGTATAAGTCTCTCCAGGTTATTATGAAGTATGTCTGATCCTTATTTCTTTTTTTTTTAAAGCAATCGGAGTTAAGTGACTTGCTCAAGGTTACACAGCCAGTTATTTTGTGTGTGTGTTAAGTATCTGAGGCTGGAACCCATGCCTGGTCTCCCAACTCTGGGGCCGGAGCTGTTACTCACTGCACCACCTGGCCGCCCCTTGATCCTTATTTCTTATAGCACAATAGTATTCCATTACATTCATATACCATGATTGTTCAGTCATTCCCCAATTGATGGGCATCCCCTTGATTTCCAGTTGAGATCTAACTAATTGGAAAAACATCAGTTGTTCATGGCTGGGTTGAGCCAATATAATAAAAATGACAATTTTACCTAAATTAAATTACATATTTAGTGCCATACCAATCAATCTATGAAAAAATTAATCTATAGAGCTAGAAAAAATAGTAACAAAATTCATTTGGAGGAACAAAATGTCCAGAATATCAAGGGAATTCATGAAAAGAAATGCTAGGGAAGGTGGTCAAGCTATACCAGATTTTTATTATATTATATATTTTTTAATTAATTCTTTAATTTATTAATTTGTTTGTTTCCTTTTAATTTACAGGATTCAATTCCACTATTATATTATATATTATAAAGTATTATAAAGCAGCAGTTATCAAAACTACTTGGTACTGACTGAGGACCAGAGTAGTGGATCAATGGAATAGATTGGGTACACAAGACTCAGCAGTCAATGACTATAGTAATCTACTATTTGATAAACCCAAAGGCCCCAGTTTTTGGGATAAGAACTCACTATTTGACAAAAAACTGCTGGGAAAACTGGAATATAATATGGCAGAAACTGGGCATAGAGCAATATCTAAAATATCTAAAACCGTATACCAAAATTAAGTTGAAATAGGTGCATGTTGTAGTATAAAGGCTGATACTGTAAGCAATCTGGAAGAGCAAGGAATTGTTTACCTGTCAGATTTATGGAGAAGGGAAGATTTTATGACAAAACAAGAGGTAGAGAGCATTATAAAATACAAAATGGGTAATTTTGATTATATTAAATTAAAAAGTTTCTGTACAAATAAAGCCAATATAACCAAGATTAAGAAAGAATAGAAAATTGGGAAAGAATTTTTACAACCAGTGTCTCTGATAAAGGCCTCATTTCTAAAATATACAAAGAATTGAGTCAAATATATAAGAATACAAGTCATTCCCCAATTGATAAATGGTCAAAGGATATGAACAGGCAGTTTTCAGAGGATGAAATTAAAGATATCTATAAGCATATGAAAAAATTCTCTAAATCACTATTGATTATAGAAATGCAAATCAAAACAACTCTGAGGTACCACATCTCACTGGTCAGATTGGCTAAGATGACAAAACAGGAAAATGATAAATGCTGGAGAGGATGTGGAAAAATTGGAACGTTAATGCATTGTTGGTGGAGTTGTGAACTGATCCAACCATTCTGGAGAGCAATCTGGAACTATGCCCAAAGGGCTATAAATAAGTGACCCTTTGGCCCAGCAATACTACCTCTAGGGTTGTATCCCAAAGAGATCACAGAAGTGAGAGGAAGACCTATATGTACAAAAATATTTGTAGCAGTTCTTTTTGTGGTGGCAAAGTATTCATCATTTCTTTCTTTTTTTTCTTTTAAAAGCAATCAGGGTTAAGTAACTTGCTCAAGGTTACACAGCCAGGTGTTTCTGGGTGGGTGCTAAGTGTCTGAGCCCGGATTCAATTCCCCAGGTTATCCCGACACTGGGGCCGGTACTCTTACTCGCTGTGCTATCTGGCTGCCCCAGTATTCATCATTTCTTATAGCACAAGTAGTATTCCATTGCATTCACATAACACAATTTGTCCAGCCATTCCCCAACTGATATGTATCCCCTCAATTTCCAATTCTTGGTCACCACAAAAAGAGCTGCTATAAATATTTTTGTATATGTGGGTCCTTTCCCCATTTTTATGACCTCTTTGGGATACAGATCTAGAAGTGGTATTGGTGGGTCAAAGTGTATGTGCATTTTTATAGCCCTTTGGGCATAGTTCCAAATTGCTTTCCAGAATGGCTGGATCGGTTCACAACTACACCAACCATGAATTAGTGTTCACATTTTCCTACATCTTCTCCAACATTTATCATTTTCTGTTTTGTTATGTTAGTCAGTCTGATAGGTGTGATGTAGTACCTCAGAGCTATTTTGAACCTCTCTGATGAATAGTAATTTAGAGCATTTTTTCATATGACTATAGATAGCTTTAATTTCTTCCTCCGAAAAATGCCTTATCATATCCTTTGAACATTTATAAATCAGGAAATGACTTGTATTCTTTTTTTTAATTAAATTTTATGTTTATTTTTAGTTTATAGCATTCATTTCTACAAGATTTTTAGTTACAAAATTTCTCCCTGTCTTTCCCCTACCCACCACCCCAAAACAGTGATCCCACTATACACCCCCTCCTCCAATCTACTCTCTCCTATATCCTCCCCCATCCCTCCTCTGACTTTCCAGTAGGGCAAGATTGATCTCTATACCCCAGTGCCTGTATATTTTATTTCCCAGTTGCATGTAAAAAAAATAATAATATATTTTTTAAACATTTTATTTTAAAACTTTGAATTCCAGATTCTTTTCCTTCCTCCCTCGTCACCCACCCTTACTGGGAAGATAAGCAATTCAATATAGGTTGTACATGTGTAGCTATGCAAAACATTTCCATAGTGGATATATTGTGAAAGACTGACAATATTTCTCTCCATCCTATCCCACCCCCACTTGTTCTATTCTCTATTTTGACCCTGTCCCTTTTCAAAAGTGTGTGCTTCTAACTTCCCTCCCCTCCAAACTGCCCTCCCCTCCATCATCCCCCCTCCCATCCCTTTCCACCCTACTCTCCTGTAGGGTGAGATACCCTATTTAGTGTGTATGTCATTCCCTCCCTAAGCCAAATTCAATGACAGTAAGGTTGACCCATTCCCTTTTGCCTTCCTGTTCTTCCCTTCCATTGTAACAGTTTTCCCTTGCCTCTTCTATATGAGATAATTTACCTCATTCTTTCTCTCCCCATCTCCTTTCATTATATTCCTCTATCACCTCTCAATTTCACCTTTTAAGCATCATCCCTTCCTATTCAATTGGTCCTGTGCCCTCTGTCTATGTATATCTGTACACATATATACACACATTCACATATGTATTCATAAACCATATACCCTCCTATATAAACATATATGTATGTACACACACACACACACACATATATATATATATACTCACACATTTATATTTCCTTCAACTATTCTCATACTGAGAAAAGTTTCATAAGTTACAATGATCATTTTTCCATGTAGGAATGTAAATAGTTCAACTTTCATAAATTCCTTATGATTTCTTTTCCCTCTTTACCTTTTCGTGCTTCTCTTGCTTCTTGTATCTCAATGTCAAATTTTCTATTCAACTCTGGTTTTTTCATCAAGAATGCTTGAATGTCCTCTATTTCAGTCCATATTTTCTGCTGAAACATTATACTTAGTTTTCTGGGTAGGTGATTCTTGGTTTTAATTCCAGCTCCTTTGATCTCTGAAATATCCTGTTCCAAGAACTTTGATGCTTCAATGTAGAAGCTGCCAGATCCTGTGTGGTCCTGATTGTGTTTCCACAATATTCAAATTGTTTCTTCTTGGCTGCTTGTAATATTTTCTCCTTGACCCGGGAACTCCAGAAATTGGCTATAATATTTATAGGAGTTTTCTTTTTGGGATCTTTTTCAAGAGGTGATCAGTGGATTCTTTCAACCTCTATTTTGCCCTCTGGTTCTAAAACATCAGGGCAATTTTCCTTGAGAATTTCTTGAAGGATGATTTCCAGATTCTTTTTTTGATCATGGCTTTCAGGTAGTCCAATAATTTTTAAATTATCTCTCCTGGATCTATTTTCCAGATCAGTGGTTTTTCCAATGAGATATTTCACATTGTCTTCTATTTTTTTCATTTGTTTGGATCTGTTTAATAGTATCTTGATTTCTCATAAAGTCACTAGCTTCCATTTTCTCCAATCTAATTCTGAAGCAATGATTCTCTTCAGTGAGCTTTTGGAATTCTTTTTCCATTTGGAAAATTTGGCTTTTTAAGGAATTCTTCTTCTCATTGCCTTTTTTGAGCCTCTTTTGCCATTTGAGTTAGTCTATTTTTTGAGGTGTTATTTTCTTCAGTCAGGTTGTTGGCTTGCTTTTCATGATTTTTTTTTTTTGCATCATTCTTATTTCTCTTCCCAATTTTTTCTCCACTTCTCTTATTTGCTTTTCAAAATCCTTCTTAAACTCCTCTATGGCCCATAACTGGTTCATATTTTTCTTGGAAGCTTTTGGTATAGGAGTTCTGACTTCATTGTCTTCCTCCTGTTCTATGCTTTGATCCTTTTTGTCCCCCAAATAGGAATTTAAAGTTAGATTGGTGTGCTTGCTTTGCTTGCTCATTTTGCCACTCAATTACTTGACTTCTGAGTTGTTTTGTTTTTTTTTTTGCCACAGTAGGACTCTGCTTCCAGAGAGGAAGTTGTCTTCTATATGAGATAATTTACCTCATTCTTTCTCTCCCCATCTCCTTTCATTATATTCCTCTATCACCTCTCAATTTCACCTTTTAAGCATCATCCCTTCCTATTCAATTGGTCCTGTGCCCTCTGTCTATGTATATCTGTACACATATATACACACATTCACATATGTATTCATAAACCATATACCCTCCTATATAAACATATATGTATGTTTATATAATGATTGATTATATGTCCCAAGTTGCTGGGGGTTTTGCAGCTGCCAGAGCTATTAGTTGGGTGCCCTCTCTGAAGCCTCCACAGGATCTGGCACCTGGTCACACACCCCAGGACTTCCACCCTAGACAGAGATCCAGATCCAAGCAGGTTAAAGCAAGAGTGATTATCCCTCAGAGTGGTCACTTGGTCCCCCTACAATCTGCAGACCAGAAGCTCTGAAGCAGCCACACCATGGGGGCTGCCACACTTCAGCCACTTCTCCCTCCAGGGGCAGAGGCCAGACCACACTCCCGGACCCCCTGTTCCCAAAGTCTACACTTAACCTCTCACTTTGTCTTTGGCATTTATGGGTTGATACTTCTGGAAACCACCACACCTACTGGTGATCCACTCTCCCAAAATCCCTCCAGCCACAGCTGGCCAGGGCGCCCTGAGGCTAGAACTGTGGCCTCAGGCTGTCTGGGCTTTACTCCCAGCACACTGTGATGGACCCTTCCTATCTGCCTTCCAAATTGCCTTCAGCAGGAGATTTGTTTCTCTCTGTCACTTGTGGGTTCTGTAGCTTTAAAGTTAGTTTAGAGTCATTTTTTATAGGTATTTGAGGTGGTTATGGGGGTAGCATACAGAGTTTTCCTGCTTCTACGCCACCATCTTGGCTCTGCCCCCATGACTTGTATTCTTATAAATATGACTCAGTTCTCTCTATATTTTAGGAATGAGGCCTATATCAGACATACTGGCTATAAAAATCCATTTCCACTTTTCTGCTTCCTTCCTAACATTGCATTGGCTTTGTTGCATTGGCTTTGTTTCTGCAAAAATTTTTCAATTTAATGTAATCAAAATTATCCATTTTGCATTTCATAAAGTTCCCTATCTCTTGTTTGGTCATAAATTCCTCTGTTCTCCATAAATCTGACAGATAAACTAGTCCTTGCTCCCCTAATTTGCTTATAGTATGAGCCTTTATATCTAAATCATGCACCTATTTGGATTTTATTTTGGTATATAGTATTAGACTTTGCTCAGTTTCTGCCATAGTATTTTTTAACTAGTAACTTTTTAAAATGTCATGTGCCCATTTCATTTTTCAAGAGAATCATTAGATTTTGCTAGGAAATCAATTCTGGGGTGGAGCCCTTGCTTTAAAATCATATGCATTCATCATATTCTAACTTATCTAGGCATTTCTAGATCTTGTGAGACCCCAATACATGTTTAGTGATATCTTATTATTTGTAGTTCTGATTATTTTTTCCCCCATTATAGTTTTGAGGTTTGATGATGTTTTGCCTTTAGTAAGGTGAATTTTGAGTTTCTTTTTGTTGGGATTGTATTGCTTGCCAAGAGTCACTTATGTTTTAATAGTTCAGGAAATTTTTCTTGCATAGTTTTTTTTTAAAATATTGATTATATAATTTTTTTCCTTTGGCATTTTGCAGGACTCCAGTAATCTAGAGATTTCTTTACCTTGATCTATCCTCCAAATCCATCATCTGCATTACTTCTTTTTATTTTTTAAGCAATTGGGTTTAAGTAACTTGCTCAAGGTTACACAGCCAGTTATTTCTGGGTGTGGTGCTGAGTATCTGAGCCAATCTGCATTACTTCTTAGCTTTTTTCTAATTGTTATTTTCTGAGCTTGACTTTTCCCTCCATTTCAACTGTATTACCAAAATTCAGATTTCTACTCTATTAAATAATTCTGCTTCCAGTTGTATTCATTGATACTTTCAGATTTTTTCTGTAGGTTTCTAGTTTGCTGAGTTTTGTCATCTCATTTCTGGAGTTCTTTTTTTTTTTAATCTTCTTTCAGTTATCCTTTAATTTGTTCTAAGATTTTTTAGTCAATTCTTTATCTTTAATTAATTAATATTTAATTAATCTCTTTAATTCCTTAGGTATGTCCATTATCAGTTTAATCTTACATCCCAGGATTTCTTATCTTGCTTTATTTCTTGTATTATTTCTTTTTTTATCTTTTTTTTGGAGGGAGGCAGGCAGGGCAATTGGGGTTAAGTGACTTGCCCAAGGTCACACAGCTAGTAAGTGTTAAGTGTCTGAGGCCAAATTTGAACTCAGGTCCTCCTGACTCTAGGGCAGGTGCTCTATTCACTGTGCCACCTAGCTGTCACTCTGTTGTTATTTCTGAAATAGCTTCATTTTGTTTATCCTTCCCTCACCCACTCCTCTATTTATATGTATGTATGCCTACATACCTACATATTTATGTATACATGTGTATATGTGTTTGAACTGGATTTGTGATTTCATTGACATAAGGAAGTTAGGAAAATTCCTTTACTGACAGAGGCACCAGGTCTGCAACTTATAGTCTTAGACAATTGCTTGAAATAATGAGAGGTTAATTCACTTACCCAAGGTGACATAGCCAGCTTGTATAAGAGAAACATCTTGAATCCTTGTTTTCTCTCAGGCTGCCTCTCTACCCATCACACTAGGCTGTGTGTATACATAAATACACACACATACATACACACATATTTATCTATCTATACACACATATACATACACTCATCTATCTGTCTGTCTGTCTATCTATCTATCCATCCATCTATCTATCTATCTCCATACACAGCTGCATTCACATCTATATTACGTTTTAACATATATTTTTAGTTGGAACTTTTCTCCATTTTTCTCATTGCCTTTTTGGTGACTTTTAGTTCTTTTGTGAGGTTTCTTTTTGTCATTTCTGTCATTTCTACTTTTGAGGAGGGATCACAAAGAGCCAGGATTCGAGCTCCCTTTTTTTTTCTGGAAGACTGGGATCTTGCCTTTAGGTACTACCAATTTTTCACAGTCATTTCAGTTCTCTGTGGGTACTTTTTATTCACTGAAAGAGGGTAAAAATTTTATCATGTAGGGCTATTTATTGTCATTTTCTCAGTCAACAAGTATTTATCAAACCCCTTCTCTGAGACAGGCTTTCACTCTACTAGGTGCCTGGGACATAAGCATACAAAATATATACAAGATAAATACAAGGTTATTTCTGTGGGGTGTGACTGTGGAGTACCAATGACTAAGGAGACCAGGAAATGCTTTCTCTGACCTTGTTAGTATGAATCAATTTGTTGGATAAGCTAAATCTGTGCCAACTGGGAGGTGGGTCCTGAAGTAATGAGCTATCAGACAGGTGAATTATTTGTTTTTTTCCCGAGGATTGTTTTCAGAAAGGTCTGGATTCAAGGAAGCTTCTCCAGGAAAAGTAGGTCTGGTTGGGCCAAAAGTAGATCTGTAGAAGCTCCAGACGGTGACTGGAACATGGGGACAGGAACCAGGGTGTTGGATGATGGAGGAGGAAGAAAGAGAGTAGCTAGTCCACACATAAGTACTTTGCAATTTTATCTATATAGTTAGTGCTTAGGGATTAGGAGCACAGTCTTAGAACAGGGCTATGTAATTGCCATTTTATTCTAATGCAAAGGTTCTTAACTTGGGGTTAAGATTTCAAAGGGTCTGTGAATTTAGCTGGAAAATTTTTATTTTACTAGCCTCATAATGCATTTTCTCCAGTTATTAATTAAAAAAAAAAAACAAACCACAACACTATTCTGAGAAGGGAGTCCATAGATTTTAGCAGACTGTCAGATGTGTCCATGATACAAAAAAGGTTAAGAACCTCTGCCCCAATAGGGGAAAAAAATAGATTTGAAAGTTTGGTGGTGATAGAGTATAGATTTTAAAAATTATCAAATATTGATACTGTGTCAGGTATTGTGATAAGCATTGGGGATACAGATACAAATAAGCAACAAAGTTCCTGCCTTCAAGGAACTTAACATTCTAATAGGTTAAAACCATACATAAAAGGGAACTAGAAAGGCAAGGAGCAAGGTTACATGATTTGGATGTGACTAGAAAGTGAGTGGAAGCCTTGCAAGTTATGGCAAAAACTTATCTAAATAGAGCTAAGCATAGTTCCAGAAGACAGGGGGTGGGAATGAGCAGACAAGTAAAAGGCAAGGTGCTTGCTGTTGGATTTTCGTTCATACCTGGTTTATAAAGTTGTTATTGTTTTCATGGTTTCATTATATATTAACTCCCTTTAAAACCTTGAACAAGTCACCAAACTTCCCTGGGTCTCAATTTCCTCATTTATAAAATGAGTGGGTTGGTCTAGAAAGATGTAAACATCCCTTTCACTTCTAAAATTCTGTAATTCCACAGTGAGTTCTTTAAGGATCAGAAAAAGAGGATTAAATTACATTTATTATCCTTAAAATTATACCACTGCTTTAAGGTTCAGCATGGCAGCCATTAACAGAGCTTTCAACTTGTCCTGGGATATAAAGTTTTTGAGTGGTATCTTAGCTGAAGATGAATTATTTATGTAGCTGAAAGGACAAAGCCATGGGTGCTAGAGTGAGCAAAGCATTATCACAAAGATATTTCAAGGACTACAAAAAGGAACAGACTACAAAGAGAGATCAGTATTCAACAAGTGAACACATTTCCATGGCAAAAAAAGAGCTTTTCCCCCCCTGCCTTTATTTTAACTAATCCCAAGTCCATATTTTATTTATTTATTTATTGCCTTTTTTTTTTTGAAGGGCAATTGGGGTTAAGTGACTTGCCCAAGGTCACATGGCTAGTAAGTGTGTCACACGTCTGAGGCCGGATTTGAACTCAGGTCTGACTCCAGGGCCAGTGCTCTATTCACTGCTCCCTCTAGCTGCCCCACCCCAAGGCCATATTTTAAAATGATCCTTCTATCCTTTTTAAAAAATTCTAAGTAGAAAAAAAAATTCTAAGTAAATCTTTTAGAGATGCCATAGGTATATCAGAGGCACCTTCTACATTGTACATTATTTCTGCGAGTCCAAAGCAATAATCATATGTCTCTTTTTAATAAGTCTGTTATACAAATGTAATAGTGAGACTTCCAAATGTATTGTGGCACCTACATGCACGACCTATGTGAAGTGAAAAGGCTATACTAGATATTGCTGTTTGGGCAGCATTCAGAGTGGTATCTAATTGGACAGGAGATCTTGTGTCATGAAATCTTGAGTGTCAGCTCAAAGTCAGCTGAAGGTTTCTCCTTCATGCAGGCCTTCATCAATTCTTGTCTGGACTCTTGTAATAGCCTCCTAATTGGTCTCTTTGTCTCTGGTCTCTTCCAAATCCAATCTTCCTCCACACAGCCACCAAAGAGATTTTCTTAAGGCACAGGTCTGACTACACCATTCCCCTATTCTATAAAATCCTGTGATTCCTTATTATCTCAAGAATAAAAAAATGAACCATGCCATTTAAAGTTCTTTACAACCATTGTCACTTCCTACCTTTACAATCTTCTAATACATGACTACCCTCCACCCACTTTAAGGTCTAGTTATACTGGCCTACCTGTTTTTCCTTACATATAACATCCCACCTCTTGTCTCTGTACTCTTGTACTGGCTATCCCCTGTGGATGGAATGCTCTTGATCTTCATTTCTACTTGGAGGTTACTCTTGGAATTATTAGTTTTATTTTAGGACTTAGCTCATGTGCAGGCAGATTTCAGAAAAACCTAGAAAGATTCACATGAACTGGCACAAAGTGAAATGAGCAGAATCAGAAGTATGTTGTATACAGTAACAGCAGCATTATGCAATGATCAACAATGATTATTGACTCATTGTTGTCTCTTCCCAGCAATACGATTCCAAAAGGCTCATGATGGAAAATGCTACCTACATCCAGAGAAAGAACTATTGCAGATTGAAGCATACTATTTTCACTTTCTTTATTTTTTCATAGTTTTTTCCCTTTTGTTCTGTTTCTTCTTTTACAACATGACTAATATGGAAATATGTTTTACATGATTACACTTATATAACCTATATCAAACTGCTTACTGTCTTAGGGAGAATTGAGAGGATAGAGGGAGAAAATTTGGAAGTCAGCATCTTATTAAAAAAAAGAATGTTAAAAATTGGCTGTACATGTAATTGGAAAAAATAAAATACTATTTAAAAAAGAGAAAAGACAATTCATGCCCCCCCTTTTCCATGATACTTTTTCTAATCTAATTTATTCAGTTCAATAAACATTTATTAAGTACCTACTATGTGCTTGCCATTGTCCTAAGTGCTGGGGATACAAATAAGAAAAATAAAGTCAGTCCCTGTACTCAAGAAGCTTGCAATCTAATGGAGAAGATAATACACAAAAGAAAGTTGGAAGCCCCATCATCCCTCAAGGGTATAGCATGCAGGGACATCATGTTCCTGGGAGTTCAAACCAATGAGAGCAGAAGATGGAAAGTGAAGTTCTAGCTAGAGTCTAGATCCAGCTCTCTATAAAAGGAAAGCTTTGGGAGGAGTTTAGCACTCCACCCTCCAGGCCTCTAATCAGTGGAAATAAGAGCTAGAGCCCTCCTTCCCCAAATTACTTTGTATTTATTTTGTATGTGTGTATATGTATATTCACACTCATAGAGTTTCCTAAAAAATCTTTGTGTAGTCTGTGCACATACACGCATATACCCCTAAAGTATGTTCATAAATATACTACCTTACTCCCATAGTAGGTGAGAGGTCACGATCCCTCTCCCCACTTGTACCACCTCAATCTCTGAGATGAGGAGGAAGAATAGGTTCATAATTTAGCTCAATTCCTATACAGCACAGTCTCAGTTCTAAGTCCAAACCCATTTCTCAGATTGCATCCCTGTAAAGCCAAGCACAAGTAACTTTCCAGAGGACTACTGCTGTGAATAGTGCTAAGGTTCTGATCACATAGTATAATGAACTCTCTATTTATTCAGCAGTAAACTAAAGCAAAACATGGCCACATAGTTTTAAACAAAAGATATCATTCAGTAAGTCCTTAACTCAATCATCCTTAAGGAGCAATCCTCCTTCAGGGATACAAAGTACAAAGGTCTCCCACCCCTAGGTCACATTGTCTTAATCTTGTCAGAAAATCTTCTTTCTTCTTGATTGGAGACTAGCTTCCAATCATCTTTAACTCAATCATCCTTAACGGTACAAAGTATAAAGGTCATAGTAAATCATGATCTTGTCAGCCAGCACTAAGTGCCGAAGGAATGCCTTTCATCTTGACTCAAGGCTGGCTTCCAAATTCCATGATTCCTCTTCTATACTCCCAGCTCTTGTCCAAATTCACCCAACCATCATCTAAACTCACAGGTAGGAAGCTCCCAGCTCCTGTTCCAGTTCACAGTGACCAGTCTGCCTCAAGTCCTTCGAAGTCAGTTCCTGGGAAGAGAAAACTTAGAGCCACAGCAATATCTACACACATCAAGCTTAGCAAAATTACAACATTCACACACATAGCTGGCACTATCATCTCAATTTACTTTCTGCTTGTGAAATCAATACAAGTCAACAGACAGGGTGCATCTGTCTGACAAAGTAACATAAACAACAGACAGAAGGCTTCTGTCTGACAAAGTATCACAAACACAAATTAACACAGACAGAACAGACAAATAGAGTGCTGGACAGCACAAATGTTCTTCTCAGCTCTGCTCTGTCCCAGCTTGTGCTCCTGCTTTTATATGGTCTTTAACTCCTCCCTGTTCTGCCCACCTCTTACGTCCTTCCTGTTTGGTCTTTGGCAAGTCCCTCCCACTGTGGGCTTCACA
The DNA here is from genome assembly GCF_028583685.1 of Petaurus breviceps papuanus. Taxonomy (NCBI): domain Eukaryota; kingdom Metazoa; phylum Chordata; class Mammalia; order Diprotodontia; family Petauridae; genus Petaurus; species Petaurus breviceps. Next base: position 5,973,933 of record NW_027187460.1, on the reverse strand, counting down.
GGTTCTGTTTCTAACAAAGACTTGATATAATCAGGGCAAGGCTCAAAGACACTTGAACTGAAACAAGGTGCTAAATACTCCTTTGCTTGCCATTACAATACTAGGCACCATACCTTCTTAGGGTTTCTATGCAAAGCTGGCTAGCCAAACCAACCTGCCTGTGATTCCAGCTTCACAGTCACCATGGGCCCAGTGGGGAGCACTTCCAGCATCTGAAACTGAGGGCAAATAACATAGAACAGAAACAAACAAGACCCATTCTTGGAAGTGGGATTAAAAACAGGAGAAGAGCAAGTCTCTCCCTTTTCACCCATTAGTTCATGCTATCCAGGCTGGGTACAGCAGGTAAGAGCTGCCAAATAGTGTGCCAGCAGAAAACATGGAAGAAAAGAGGGCAAGTAGGATGGTCTTATTCATTTTAAAGATGCAGGCAGCCAATCAAGGAGGCTATCCTCATTGGTATGGTAGGGGTCACAGCAGATTCCATGCTAGGCAAAATGAGCATGATCAAAAGTCCAGCCTATAGCTATCTATATACTTATATACCTTTTTATACAAATATGCCCATGTGTATGTTGTCTCCATCAGAATGTTAAGTTCCTTGGGCATAGGACTATTTCACTTTTGCCTTTGTATCCTTGGCACTTAGCACATTGACTATATAGTAGGTACTTAATAAATTGATTAATTGATTGATTGTATACTTCACTTTTAATAGTGCCATACTTTTAGGGTATTTGTTGAATTTTTATTGAATGAACACAATCTTATAAAAAGACTTTTAAAATCCCTCTTTAGAATAGAAATATCTTCACAGGACAAGTTTTGTGCAAAGACAACCCAATGTTCCCTCTTTGAGAAAGATAATATGGAGACAATCTTAAGTCATAAACCCCAGTTTTTATCTGTCCCAGAGAAGTTGCAAAGATACTGCCATCCAATTATATCTTTAGGGAGTTGTTCTCTCCTTTTCCCTCCTCTCCACTCTCCTCCCCTCCCCTCCCCTTCTTCCTTACTCCCACCCCCTCTCTCTTTCTAGTAGAAATAGTAAAGATTAATTTATTCAGTTAGAATAACAGCTGGGAATTAAAAGTAGAGCAGCATGAAATTATCCTACTTGGATTCTGGCCAGAACAGTAGGGTTTAACACTCCTACTCTTGTGAAAAGTTTTGAGTCTTCAGAGCTTCAGGTTTATATTTCATCCAGGATAAATGAAAATGCTTTAGCATATGAACTGACATAAAAGAGTATATGTGTTCTTTTACTTCCATCCCTGGCTATGCATCCTTCATCCAGGGGTGTTCTGGTAAATGTTTAACAACCAGACTTTTCTGAAAAAAAAAATACATACACATGACACACCTTTAAGTTTAACATTATTAACATTTTCTCCATCACCATGTTAAGTCTAGACAATCAGCAAAACAATAAATCAAGCCCTGATTTGTAGCATTTGCAAATTTCTGAGGTATAAATACTCATGATGAAAATTTAACAATCAGCTCTTTTAAGTTTCTGCATGCTGGTATGAGCTGGCTCCAGCACAACTCTGCTTCTAACAGCTTTAAATAAATTGAAATACATTATGGTCCTGAGAATGTTTATAACTGTTAGCTCTTATTCTAAAAAGGGAATGACTTCTCAAGTGAATAACAAATAAATGCTTCAATTACTATTTTTTTGGAATAGATATTCTTATGTAGTCTCCAAAAGGAATATATTTTTAAGTGTTATAATCTGAATTAACATTTACTTTGATAGTAACATAATGATATCATATTTGGTAATGCTATTTTGACATCATTTACAATGCTGCATTCATTCTGTAAATTATTTTTACTTACAAAAATAATTTCCTTCTTCCCACAGTGTATACATTAAATGATGTTCATGTAGAAAACACTTTTTGGCTCAAGTCTTTAGACTAAAAAAAAGTCTATTAGTTCTCTATGTACAGCTTGATTTAGATAACTAGGCCTCTATTCTAATTTATATTACTGTCTTTGATTAAGACAGCCAGAAGGGGTTCTACAAAATACATTTGACAAGGTAGCATAATTCATCAAATAATTGCTAAGTATGTGCTTTGTGCACTGTGCTAACTGCTTATGGCAAGACAAAGACAGAAGATTCCAGCAAAATGGTTGCCTTAACAAGAAAAAAAAGCTACTTAGTTCCCACACCCGTATTCCTTCAAAAACCTAAAATTTGTACTCAGTGTTCAAGAAATACAATGGAATACTTAATTTCCACCACAAAACCATATCAAAAGTCAAACAGAAGCCCATAGGCAAATAGAAAAGGTAGACAAAAGCCAGCACCAGCACAGGAAAACTAGCCCACAGCCTCTCAGAGTGATCAGAGATGGTCAGAGACAAGTGTAGCCTGCCATTCTCTATGTCCAGAGGTAACAAGTGCAGAGAGGTATCTCCTGAAAAAAGTCCTAGAGTGGTCAGAAAGTTCCAGAGTGAGGACCTTGGAAGTCCTAAAGAATGGAGCTCAAATAAGGACGACTGAAGCCCACCGGCTCCATGGTCTCTACCATTTTGTTCTGAGATGCCATTGAGGACCTTGAAGATCCAGTTATAGGAACCTCAAAGATCTGGGGCAGATGAAAGGATTCTACCTCCAGGAGGAAGAAACCCAGATAGGCAGAACAAGACCAAACAGGGTTGACTCTTCCACCTGAAAATATATCAGGAGGGGCGGCCAGGTGGTGCAGTGAGTAAGAGCAGTGGAGACCTCAGATTGGTTCTGGCTTCAGATACTCAGCACCCACACAAAAAATAACTGGCCATGTAACCTTGAGCAAGTTACTTAACCCTGATTGCTTTAAAAAAAAATGTATCAGGAGACAGACCCTTACCTTGATACAAAGTTCCAATTTAAGAACTAAAGCTAGAGAGATGAATAAATCAAAGACAACATCATCCAATATCCAACATCATTGCAGATTAAGAGATCCTCTGAAAGAAGGAATGAGTAATTCTATGAAAACAAAAGTCAATAACTTAAAGTTAAAAAAATAGATTTTTCATAATGATTACATGAATATCTAGAAGAAATGAAGCAAGAGATAAAAAGTTCTAGAGGAAAAAATTAGTATAAGAATAAATAACTTAGAAGAAAAAGTGATAAATCTTACCCAAGTAACAGTCTCTAAAAACTAGAATTGACCAACAAATCACTGGCTTCATCAGAGAGTAAGAAATATTAGAGAAACTGAAAAAAAAAATAGAAGAAAATGCAAGGTATTTTAAAAATTGGTCTTTGAACAGGTCAGGGAGAGATTATTTAGGAATTCTTGTACTCCCTGAAAACTAAAAAAAAAAAGCCTGGATATAATTTTTTAAGAAATCATAAATAAAACTGTTCAGATCTATTAGAACCAGAAGGTAGAAAGAATTCCCTAGTTACCTCCTGGAAGGAACACCAAAGTACAAGGAATGTCATAGACAGTCCAGAACTCCTACATCAGGAAAAAAAAATATTATAAGCATTCAGGAAGCAGTTCAAGTACCAAGAAACTATAGTTAGGATCACATAAGACTGGTCTGTTTCTACTATAATCAAGAAGAGATCTTATAATACAATACTCCCAAAGTCAAAAGGTATAGGCTTACAACCAAAAATAATTTATTTATATAGGGTTGGGGAAGGGGAGGAGAATGGACTTTTAATGGAATGAACTTTTGAGCATTTCCAATAAAACCACCAGAGCTAGGTGGGAACCTTGAAATTCGAATGTGAATATAGAAATGCCTAGAAATTTATTTGAGCAATTGGAAAGAGGTTATGATGACACAATGCTTACATTTTAACATGGGAAGAAGAAACAAATGTTCCTTCAGAATCTTAATGTCTTCAAAGGAAATTGAGGAAGTTAATAAGAAAAATAGAGGTCTGAATTGGTTCTGTTTCTGAGAATTTGAAAAGTGGAAACAGAAGAATGAGTAAAAGGAATATAATAATGTAGAAAGAAGAAAGAAAGAGATAGAACTTATTATTTCTCATAAGTGGGGTACATGAGAAGAATTTACAAGAATGGTGTAAGGGGTAGTGGTAGTGAGCCTTAAATGAACCTAATTCTTATTTGAAGCAGCCAAAAGGAGGTTGGACACAGTCATTTTCATAGTTTGGTTTAGAAATCCATCAACTCCAGAGAAAGAATTACGGAGTCTGAAAGAAGATTGAAGCAAACTACTTGTTCTCTCTCTCTTTTTCATTTTGTTTTGTTTCTTCTTCCTCGTTATTCATATTCCATTGATTAAAATTCTTCTTCTTTACAACTTGACTGGTGTTTAACATGAAGGTATATGTAGAACCTATATTGGATTGCATGCTGCCATGGTGGGTGGGGGCAGAAAATTTGGAACTCAAAAACTTATGGAACTAAATGTTGTAAACTAATAGTAAATAAATTAAAAAAACAAAAACAAAACAGGATTCAAACCATTGCCCTACTGCTAGTTACCAGTATTTCCATGGAGCAAATAGATTAACTTCAGTGGCCCTTAGTTTCTTAATTTATAATAAAGGAATTGACAAAAAAAAAAAAAGAGAAATGCATCAACTCAATAAGGAAGAAGTGGGATAGGGAGGGGGAGGAGTTAATGAAAAAGGATAATGGTGAGGAGGAAATAGCTGCAAACAAAAGAAGTTCATGATCCTGAAGAAGGGATTAAAACAGAAAAGGTAAGGAAACAACTCTAATCTAAGGAGCTATCTTATTATTACCTCAAAGAGATCAGATAAAAAGGAAAAGGACCCAAATGTATAAAAATATTTGGAAACTGAGAGAATGCCCACCAATTCAGGAATGGCCAAACAAGTTATGGTATATGATTGTGATGGAATGCTATATTGCTATAAGAAATGATGAAAACGATAGTTTGAGAAAAACCTTAAAAAATTTCTATGAACTTATCCAAAATGAAGTGAGTAAAATCAGGAGAACAATTTAAAAAGGAACAACATTGTAACGATAATCCACTTTGAAAGACTTAGGATCTATGATCAATAAAATGACCAATCATAAGATGAAACATGCTATCCCTCTCTAGATAGAGAGCTGATGGACTCAGAGTAGTTATTTAAACATTTCTTTCTCTTTCTTTCTCCCTCTCTTCCTCCCTCCCTCCCTCCTTTTCCTCCCTCCCTCCTTCCCTCCCTTTCTTCAGTTCTCTCCCTTCCCTTCCCTTCCCTCCCTCCCTCCTTCCTTCTTTCCTTCCTTCCTTCCTTC
>NW_027187460.1:5962941-5968590 GCF_028583685.1 Petaurus breviceps papuanus | reverse complement strand
TCCTTCCTTCCTTCCTTCCTTCCTTCCTTCCTTCCTTCCTTCCTTCTCTCTCTCTTTTTTTTAGACATATCTAATGCAAGTTTTTTTATATGACTATACATATTAGTAATTTGTTTTATTTTTCTTGCTTTCTCAGTGTATGCAGGGGGAGGGAAGTAGAGAATTCAGAAATTAAAAGTATATTTTAAATTTGAATGCCAGGAGAATAATTTATATGACTGCAAAATTGTAAAGAAAACAATTTTGAATGACTTAGAACTCTGATCAATGCAATGAAACCAATCACCTCGTGAGCGAAGAAATGATGGATCCAAAGTACAGAAAATGACATACATTTTCAGACATGGCCACTAAGTAGATTCATTTTGTTTGACTATACTTATAATTATTATGAGATTTTTGTTTTTGTCATTCTGACACTTAATTGGTATGTATGTGTATGTGTGTGTGTGTGTGTGTGTGTACTGCAGATCAGAGGAGAGAGTGTTAGCAATAGTGATACCCCTAAAAAGAGAGGGCCTTAGAAACATTTTTTTTAATGGATAGAAGAGAACAGAAAGTAGCTTAAAGCAGGACAGTCTTGGAAATTATGTGTCAAATTTATTATGTACCTAAAAAAAATAGGCAGGCAGTATAAAATGTAGTTTCACAGTTTCATGTGGAATCATTTTTTTGTGTTTGGCTATGTATATGGAAATGCCTTTTTTGTTGTTTTTAAGTACAGAATTATAAAGATAAATAAGAAAAAGGACAAAGAGATAAGACTTGGACTTCCCTGCTCTCAAGGAATTTCCATCCTAGTAGATAAACATAGGATTGATATGATGTAATAATTAGACTGATAAATAAAATAGAGGAGTATAATATACTAAGTCAATTGAGGGAGAGATCATTTCTAGCTAAAGAGATTCAGAAAGGAATTCATGGAGTAAATGGCTCTGAGTTTGGCTTCGAAGGACAGGTAAGCTATCAACTTGGGGAGATGGGAAAGAAGGTATGGGTATAGGCACCAGCATTAGCAAAGGTATGGAAGTAGGGAAATTCAAGATAGGCACAGGGAATGGTGACTAATTGGACTACATGGTCACTGAGGTCCCTTACAACTCTTGATTCTATGATTTAGGTTTGTTGTAATGTAAAATGTATGAGGGATAGTAATCAGGAGGGAAGGCTAAAAAGATATGTTGAGGATTTGAATGCCAAACAAGGAGTATAGTATTCGTTTGGTAGGCAATAGGAAAACATTAACTATTCTTGAGCAGATAAATTAAATTATAATTTCTGTAGATTTCTGTAGATAAGGAAGACCAGCATGGCAATTAAAAATGGCTAAAATATTATACAAGAAAATAAGCATCAACAAAATTAAAATTACTACATGACCAAAAATAAGTATTGCTATGATAAAAAAAACACTATGATGCAAATGAAAGAAACTAAAGCATCAGAAAGAACACATGGAAAAAGAAAAGATACATGACAATAAAAGAAATATACTCAAATGGATAAATGACAAATTTAAAGAGATTAAGCAAGACTCAGTCCTAGTAAGAAAATCATAAAAAAGAAGAGCTTGAAAAAAAAATTTAAATCCCAGAAGGCACTCAAATGAGAATTAAAAATGCTAAGGAAATAATGGAAGCTAAAAATAAAAAACTTCAAGAATTTCACAAAAGCAACCAACATCACAGCAGAAAATGAAATCACACGCAGTACAGAACAACTATAATTTCAGGCTCAAAAAATCATAAAATTATGCAACTAAAATAAGTTTTCAAATGGCATGCTTAGGAAACATCATAATGCAGCTACTGGTGGCTAGCATCTCAGAATATTGAGAAAAAATAATTTGAACATTATATTCCAGAAAGTTCTCAAAGAAAATTTCCCAGAATTAGGGGAAAAAGTGATAAAAAGAATTTACAGGACCCCAACAAGGAAGAACCTAATATTTAATAGTCTCATTATAGTTAAATTTATGGTGATAAGGGAAAAGTACTTCAGGCTGGCAAAAGAACTGCATAAATCATTTAGGAACAATAATCACAATCACAGTGGACTTTTCAAGGAGGAGAAGAGATAATTGTACAGGACACAAACCCCAGAATTATCTGCCTAGTGAAGTTTAGAAGTCTTTTTGAAGGCAAAAAGTGAATCTGAGAAACAGATTTTGGATGAGAATTATTTAAAAGTGGAATAACCTAAATTAGCATGGAATGGACTTTTCCAGTAAAGGCCAGGTGTTACTGAGGATGTTGTCTGGGGGATTTTTGCTTAGATCTAAGTTGGACCTTCTGAGTCCTTCCCTAGCCACTGAATTTCTGCAATTCTCTGAAAGGTCTACAGAGAAACATGTATTTTAGGGGAAATTTTGAACAGTCAAGACCCCTAGCCAAAAAGATAAGTATTTAGAACAATTTGTACTTCTCAATTTAGGATAAATGAATTTCTAACGGAATGGTGAGAACTCTTTGCATTCTTTCCTAGCTAAATCATTTAGTGTTTTAGGGAAGGCATTTCAGAGAAACAGAGAGAAAACAAAAAGGAGGCAACAACCAAGGAAGGGAAAGGGAAGTATGATCTTAAAGCAAATCTCATGTCATAGACAAGAGGGAAATATAAATTAAGGAAACTTATATAATTACTCATGTGAAAGAAAGAACAGTTTGGTTAGTTTTGGGTTAGTAGCAAAAATGAGAAAAACAATAAAGTTTTTTAAAAGTCCCCTTTGATCAATAATTGGTACTGTTTTAACTATGTAAGGTAAAAGAGGAGAAATCAAAGAAGCACCCACACCATGGCTCAGGGAATGGGAGGATGGTAACAGATGATGGCAAGAAAAAGAGAAGTATGCAAATTTTATTTTGGCATTGATTTCTCCATCATGGAAAATGATCCTTTACTTAGAAAAGACAGAAGAAAAAAATGGCTAATAGGGAATTGATACCACAAATAATAAATAGGAAAATAAGCTAGAGCACCTGGCTGTCTTTCATAGATTCCAGTCATCAGGCCAGATGAACTCCATCCTCAGACTGTCAAGTCAAAAGACATTTATTAAGTACCTACTATATTCCAATCCCTGTGTCTTCTGTGTGCTGGACACTGGGGATCAGGTGCCGAAAGAACTAGAAGTTTTTGAGCTACCTTTAGTGATTAAAAAACCCAACTTTTAAGTTAGCCTTTTATTTTTTTTTGAAGGTTTTACTTCTTTATTGAGAAACACTTTTCCAGACGCTGTAAATTGGATACTTCAAATAAAACCAATTCCTGATAAAACCAAAACAAAAATAGTCAGAAAAGCTTTTTTTAAGAGAAAAATTAAATGAAATTAAATTAAAGGGTAACAGGGTCCAGGCAACACACAAGAAACCTGCAAATTTTGACCACTGAAAAAACATCTTAGGTTTTTAAGAACTGACCTTTCAAATTGATTTTTCCCAAAGAAAAAAACATCCAGAATGGCAGCAGCTTCTCCTGCCATCTATTGTTCAGTCTGCAGTACCGTGAAGAGGTCTACACATGTTGAGTGAATGAACATCTAATGAAGGGACTATTTAACTTCAGAGTATCCAGTTTTTCTGGTCTAAAAGGTAGCAGCAACCACAGCCACCTTCTGAGAAGCTTCCTTATTGGCATGATGGGCTTGTAATACTGCAACTGCTTCTTCCACCTTTGACCAAAGGGATTCTGGAGATTCCAGCATGTACAGCAGTTCTGAATTATCTATCTCTAGCAGCATACCTGTAATCTTCCCTGCTAAATTATTGTGCATGGTTTGAATCAATGGGAACAAACTCTCTCCCAGCATCTGCTTCTGTTCCTGGGGAGGAGCAGCGGCCAGTATGGAAGCTGTCAGGGGCTCCTGGCCTTGCACATGGACTGCTGGCTGAGGTGTCTGCAAAGGCTGGATAGCTGGATGGGGCCTTCGGACATTTGCAGCATATCTGTAAGGAGGAACAGCTCTAGGTGCAGGAGTAGCTACAGAAGGTCTAGGAGATAAATTTTGCACAGCAGTGGGCACCCCCACTCGCTGAGGTGTAGTAGGGAGTCCTCGAGAAGCCTGGGCATTACTGGCGGGAGTTAGGTGGCAGAGAGCTGGGCATGGCCCAGACTGGCTAATATTTGGCACTCCTTGGAAGCCTTGAGGTCTTCCACCTTGCTGCCATCGTGGATGAGGTCTCATCTGGGCTATCTGATTGGGAGCGTAAGAAGGAGGTCTATTCTGAGCCTGGGGCACTGCTGGCATGAAGTACCCCCCGGAGTTGGCTGAAACTGGTTAATGATCGTGTTGGCAGGGAGGGCTCTCATTCCTGCAATACGCTGCATATACTGATTGGTCAGATGGGCTTTTCTCTCTTCTTTCCTTTGTGCAAGTGCAACGTACAAGGGTTTGGAGCCCACGATGCGCCCATTCATTTCTGTCACTGCTTTGGTGGCCTCATTAGGCGAAGAGAAGCAGACAAAGCCAAACCCTTTACTCCGCCCATCCTCAAGCATCACCTTGGCACTGGTAATTGATCCAAAAGGAGAAAATTCCTTCCTTAATTTTTCATCGTCAATGGTGTCATCCAGGTTCTTAATATAAAGATTCACCCCCTGGTAGCAGCTAATTCTCTCCTGTTTTAGCTGTTCAAATTTCCGTTTTAATTAAACCTGGCGTTCAACTTTTTTCTGTGCCCGGCCTACAAATACCATTTTCCCATTGATGTCTTTTCCTTTCATTTCTTCAACTGCCTTATTGGCATCCTCATGTTTCTCAAAACCAAAGCCTTTGGATTTTCCACTAGAGTCAGTCATCACTCTGACACTCAGAGTTTTACCGTATTTGCTGAAAAGTTCCTTCAGTCTTTCGTCGTCCGTGTCATCTCCAAAGTTTTTGATATAAACGTTGGTGAATTCCTTAGCTTTGGCACCCAGTTCTGCTTCCCGTTCTTTCCTTGACTTCAATCTACCAACAAACACTTTGAGGTCGTAGAGAAGCATGCCGTTCATCTTCTCGATGGCCCTATCTGAAGCATCCTGGGTCTCAAAGTGCACAAATGCGTAGCCTTTAGAATCATTCTCATCACACACCACCTTGCAGGACAATATGTTTCCAAATGCTGAAAAGGTAACATAAAGTGCCTTGTTGTCTATGGATTTATCCAGGTTTTTAATGAAAACATTCCCAACTTCTGATTTCCTCAATGAGGGATCCCGCTGACACTACATGACACAGATGGGTTTGCCTTTAATTACATCAAAGTTCATGGTATCCAGGGCATGTTCAGCACTCGCAGGCTGCTGGAAGTTGACGTAGGCATAGCCCAGGGAGCGCCTGGTGATCATGTCCCTGCAGACCCGGATGGAGAGCGCGGTCCGGCCGGGCTGAACTTCTCGTACAGCATGGCTTCGGTGGCATCCGAGTGCAGGTCCCCCACGTATAGGGAGGCCATGGGGTAACTGCTAGCAGCAGTGTTCATCTCCCCACCTCCAAACACTCCGAGCCCCGCCAGGAGGAAATCTTTCCGAGCGTGGATGGACGGAAGCCACACGCGGAGGGCTGGACACGCGGCCGGGTGGGCGGAGCGGGGCAAAGGTGTCCTCTCTCGGTGCCAGAGCTCTGAAGCCGAGCCCCCGACTAGGCGAGACAGAGAGACAGAGAGA
>NW_027187460.1:5937303-5957941 GCF_028583685.1 Petaurus breviceps papuanus | reverse complement strand
AAATAGTAAACCGAAGAAGCTGTGCTGTTTGTTCCCTCCTACCAATTCCGAAGACTCTTTTATGGTGTTTTATTTATCAAATATTTCGATGTGGTTTGCATGTTTAGATTTATCTACTCTGGTAAAAATGAAATTTATCACTGAAAACAGAAACGAGGATTATAGCATTCACTTTTAATTATCTTTGAAATCTAGTGAACACAGGAGAGGAGTAGCAACATTAGGGAAGAGCAAGTGTCCTAATTTTCAAAAAGGGAAGAGTGGAGTTGCCTATTGATAGATCAGCTTGAATTCATTTTCCTGGCAAAATTCTAGAAACCATTTTCTAGAATTCTACTAGGTTTTTTTTTGGTGCTGTTTTAAAAAAAATTTGTTTTGTTTTGTCTGCAATTCACTTCCATCCCTAGACTCTGCAGAAACACGAAGAGTGTAGAGATGAGCTGTCTAAGGCATTTGACATAAAAGCAGTTGCCTAGAGTTGTTATGTTACACTATGATAGGGAAATTTGAAAAGAGCATTGCTGTGCTTCACAGAAAAATACTAGAGGAGAAAATCTGAAAAAAAAAAAGACTATGGAGATATACAGGAGAAAGTGTGGAGACAGCATCTGATTTCAGGTCCCCTGGCTTGTGAGGAATTCAGCACCAGCGATGTATAACTGGGTGACTAAGATAAAATTGCTGAGCCTATGAAGATAAGTGAAGATCATTAGGGGTGCAGAGAGATGGGGGTGAATTCAGTAAAGCCAAGACAGAGATCACCCTGGCTCCTTTTCTTTCAAGACCAAAATGCTTGGGGGAGCAACATATTATTTAGGCACAACTAAAAAACACCAGACAGGGAAAATTGGGTGGGCATTAAGATTTTAGACCTTATGAGGAGTGGTGAGCTACTAAGCTTATGTTCTTAATTTCATATAAACTGGTGAAACTCCTATTCTGGAGAAAGAAAAGGTCTGGAAAAGATCGCAAAGAGCAGCTTGATTTCATCAAGAACATTGAGATCATTGGTAGCTTGGTGAAGTGGATGGATGTTAGGATTTGGAGTCAGTGCTGATCTAAATTCTATTGCAAACCTTAAAATGCTATATAAATTCTAGTTCTTTTTCTCCCTCTTCCGTCTCCCCTCCTCCTCTTATTCCTACTCTTCCTCCTCCTCCTTTTCCTTCTCCTCCTTCTTCCTCCTATTTCTTCTCCTACCCCTCTTCTCCTGTATTCTTCATCCTTCTTTTTTCACTTCCTTTTTTGGACAGGGTTACTAGACTGATAGGTCAGAGGAATATTGTAAATATGCCTTGCATGGATTTCTGATAAGCGTTTGACAAAGTCTCTCACACCATTTTAATGGAAAATGTAGAGAAATATTGATTAGCTAGAACATTGGAATGAATCTTAAAAAATGAATCAGTATAAATGTTAAATATAACATGCATTTAAAATTCACCTTCACAATACAATATTGGGGAGATGTGGTGAAATAGCAGTTTGTTTTGACTGGTGTTTTAGTGGATTGCAAATTCAATGGGAGTCAAAAGGGTGATATGGCATCTAAGAAAATTAATGCAATTGGGCTGCATTGAACAGCTTGGACTTAGGGGATTGATGTTCCCACTGTACTCTGCCATTAGTTAGCCTTCATCTGGAATATTTCATTTATGAGAACCACATTTTAAGGAAAGACACAAAGTTGACCAGGTTCTGAAGGGGGTGATCAAGACAATGAAGGGCCTTGAGATTGTGTCATATGAGGATTCATTGAAGGGGCTCAGATGTTTTAGCCTGTAGGAGAGAAGACTCACAGGGCACATGAAAGCTGTCTTCAAATATTTGAAGGGTTCTCATGTAGAATAAGACTTGCTTTCCTTGGCTCCAGAGGTCAGAATTAGGAACATTAGAAGAAAACTGCAAAGCATCTGTTTTGGGCTTAAGGTACAGAAAAAATTTAGTATAACTTTAAGTTTTAATATATGTGAGAGCAGCTAGGTGGCACAGTGGACTGGTCCTGAAGTCAGGAGGACCTGTGTTCAAATCCAACCTTAGACACTAGCTGTGTGACCCTGGGAAAGTCACTTGTCTCCAAGTGCCTCCAAAAAAAATCACCAAAACAAAAAAAGTTTTAATTTATGTGCATGCATCTATTATCTATATAGATAGGTATACATGTATACATATAGCATAGTATGGTAAATAAAGAGTCAGACCCAAAGAAAGACCTGGGTTCCAGCTCTACCTCTTGATACATGCTGGCCTTGTGACCCTGGGCACTTAAACTTTCAGAGCTTGGGCAACTCCCTAAGACTTAGTTGCAGAGAAGGTGCTGATCTTCATTTGAAGAAAATGTTTCCTGGGGTATTCCCTATACTAATGAAATTACAGGTCTTATCCCTATCTCTGATATATAATAAAACATTTTGCATTTGCTTTCTGGAAATCCTGTCTCCTGTATCTGAACCCTCTGCCCTGGAACCTGTCCCATTCTCCTCTGAGTTGATGAGGCTGTCCATCCTTCTAGACTAGTGTTCCTTATCTGCATTGCACATGAGGGGTTTTGGATGCCCCACATTATTGGTTCAGTTAACTACTTTAAGAGAGTAGACACATCATCATGGCTTAGTGACTCTGGGGTGAGAGGGTTTGGCATCAAGCTCTATCTCTGACCTTGGACAAGTTTATGATAATTCAAAGATTATTCCCTCCTCCAACACACTGACTCCTGCTCTTCTTCCTCAACATACTTAGTTCCACAGTCTCAATATAAAGACCAGTTTAGGACTTCCCATACCAATCCCATTTTATAGTAGGATAGGCTGGATACCTCTGAGGTCTCTTCTGGTCTCACTGGTGATCCTAGATTAAGGGGAGGGGGGATATTATCACAGAAAGCCCAGACATTGTATTGAATCTATCAATCAAAGGTGTAAAATAGATACAAATAATTACATCAGTTTGGAAGGAGTGAAGTGCTTTGATCATTGGATGAAGACAGATGAAGCTATATAAGATATGTCTTGGTAATTGGCTGAAAGAATCAGACACACCTCTGGCCCTATGTATATAATACAACAGGCCAGTTCAAAAAAGTGAATTCCAGCAGCAGGACAGCAGAGCTGTAGTGGTCTGGTAAAACCCACTAGTGAAATTCTTCTAAGCAAGAAATGCCCTTGAGAGAGGATTAAATTTTTTCTTCCCCACTCCCTGCCCCACTCCTCCTCATCATTGATCAGGTAATGACTGTGAATTTCTAAAAGTTAGAAGAACTAGGATTCCCCACCACAGACACTGGGTGGCAGCTTCTCCAGAGCAACAGTCATCGTTGACAGAGACTACATCGAGGGCAGAGAAACAAACTTGACATGCCAAGGCAAGGCAGCTTCAGGACTCTACAAGGGCACTGCCACTCAAAACTTAGCAGAAGGCTCCAAGAAGAGAGAAAATCTGTAATCAGGAACTTTTGTGTTCACTCTTTGACTATATGTGTCTTCCAAACCTGGGCACTTCTCCTCAGTGAGAGTGTACCCCTAGTTTGGGAGGTTGTTTTTGTAACAATCCTCCTTTCTAAACCAACTTGGTAAATATTCTTTCTAAAATCTAATTAACTCTGGTTGATAATCAATGGGCAAGCATACTGATTTGGATTTACAAACCCATCTAGGACTGAGGACAGAAGTAGCTACTTTTGGGGGGACCCTGCTGTCAAATGCATTGAGAGTTGGGGAATCCACCCTGGATCAGGTGCTACATTATGAATTAAATACCTTCTGAAAGTATCTTAAAGAGTTAACTCTCCTGATATGTGTGAACAATTTAAGAGAAAAGATAGGATATTTTTTTTCCAGTTTCACCAAAGGATCAGACATAATACTTGATTGCCTTGAAGTTTTCTATCTTTTAAGGACTTTGTGAAATTCATTAACTTAATGTTAAGATGGCTGCTCCTTTAATGAGGTAGATTTTAATTAGGTGAGCTTCTGAATAAAGAGAACAGGTTAATAGGAACATTCTTGCCTAAGTGTGTGAAGGGATATTACTTTAGTGAGGAAGCTGCAGTCATTTGGCAGGGTCTTACCTATAGGTAGGAGCTGCCAGTTGGATCTGATCTTAATCTGATTTCATTTATAGGCAAGACAAGTCACTAGAAAAGAACAGCTGATAAATTATATGACAATACCTTGAATTTAAAGTGTCTGAATAGTTAAGAGGTGTGGCATAGTGGGGGACAAAAAGAATTTGGAATGAGAAGACCTAGGTTGGAATCTTGGCTCTGGTACTTTGTGACCTTGGGTTATTAAAGTCCCTGAATATTAAGTGCTTCCTATATGCCAGGCACTGCCCAAACAAAAACAAACCAACCATACCCTTTAGGAACTTCCATTCTGAGGAGATGTTGCTATTAAGGTTGGTGGAAATGCATTCATTTCTCTTGCCTGAGTATGAGTACCAGGAGTAGGAGGACCTGAACCTTATCTAAGCTTTGTATTTCACCCAGTGCAAGGCATAGGATCCCTACACACAGTCACATAATAAATATTTGGTGAATTAAATTGAATTCAATGAGGGGAACTACACTTTGAGTTGCTCCCTAGTCTTCCAGCAGCACAGATTTTAGAGGTGGTGGACTGGGTGTAGGAGTACATTTTGTGACTGTGTGCAACAGGTTTTTTTTCTCTGTTTAAAAAGTATCTGTCCTTCATTTTTGAAGAGGATTGATGACATCATGGAATGATATCTTGACTCATGCACAAGTTGGATTTAAGTGAGGCAGAATCAAAGTTGTCAGCCTCACTTTCTATTCCAGTCATCAAAACCAGTGGCAAGACAAAAATCAAGATGACTGGCAATGACCCAGGATGCAGTGGATGACCTTGGCATCTTGGATGTCTAATCAAGCTCTAAGCCCTCCACAGTGCCTGCTTCAGCCACCTTCATAGCTGTTGGAACCAATTGTTCTCATGGACCCATTCTGCCAGGGAAAGTCTTCACATGCTTGTGGTAGACACCCCTTTAACTCACCAACAGCTCTGAGGCCTGGTAGTTACTCTCAGCAGGGTTTATCCAGTCTGCTGAGACGATTTACCAGGGTGTGGTCACTGCCCATGCTACAGCATCTTGGAGCCACAGGTGAGAGTTGGGTGAGTCAGGTGAACCCTAAAGGTGGATAGGTAGCCTTGAAAAGGACCGGGAGAGCCCTGGCCTCAGAAGTGCTAGCCAGGCAAATAAAGAATAATCCTCTCATCTTGATTTCATTCAGCATTATGCTGAGCTAATTGGCCCAGATATAACCTAAGTTGTCTAGAACTATATACTAGATGTAGGGATGGATGTTAGGCTAAAGGGAATGGTTATAGTTGATTAGTTATTAATAACACTAATAGTTAACATTTGTATGACTCTTTAAGATTTGCCAAGCACTTTTCTTTATCAACATAGCATAGTGACTCTGGGGTCAGAGGGTTTGGGTTCAAGTTCCATCTATGACCTCGGGCAAGTCACTTTTCCTCCTTGGGCTTCAGTCTGCAATAATACAAAGATTGTTCCTCCCTCCAATGCATTGGCATAAAGAGGCCTCACCTAACTCCTGCTCTCTTTTGTCAAAATACTTAGTTCTACAGTCTCAATATAAAGACTGGTTTAGGACGTCCAGTGGATAGAGCACTGGGGGTTGAGTCAGAAAGATCTGAGTTCAAGCCCTGACTCAGGCACTAGCTGTGTGACTCTGGCCAAGTCACTTAACCTCTGTTTGTCTCTGCTCATTTGTAAAAAAGAGGGCTATCATTAACACCTACCTCCTATGGTTGTTGTAAGGATCAAATGAGATAATATTTGTAAAGGACTTTGCAAACCTTAAAATGCTTTATAAATGCTAGCTATTATTATTATTATCTCAACAATAAGAAAATGAATTATAATTAACTTAGGCTAAGAGAGGTTAAGAGATTTGCTCAAGATTAGACAGGTACCAAGTGTCTGAGGCAGGATTTAAATTCAGGTCTTGCTGACTGCAGGGTCAACTCTCTAACCACTATACCATGTTGCCTTTTGGATAAAATTCAGGACTTCAAGGAGGTAGTGAGTTTTGAGATGATATTGACTTTCTATCCGACTTCTTGAACATGAGATATGAAGGAGAAGGAAGAGTCAAAGATAATACCAAAGTTCCCAGTGTGGAATATTGGGTGAATAGCCAAGGAGAAAAAGGAGGGATGTGACTTAGTATTGAGCAGTGGGTAAAGCTTCTGGAGAGAGAAATGTATGAGGACTGGGCAGAAAGCATCTGTTTGCCAGACTGATTTTCCACTTCACAGAATAATAAGGAAGGAGGGTTGTTTGATGAGGAAGAACTAATTGGTGGAGGGCCACGAAGTTCATGCTCTGAAGAGTTTGACTCATTAACCCTCAGCTGTTGGCCCCTGAGCAGTGAATGACTTGGGAAGGAGGATCTGCGGTGGTGGTGGTGGAGTATTCTTGCTGCTTGTGAAGAATCTGCCTGTTTGTTTTTTTTGAAGTTTTACGTAGTTTATTCATGGTCGGGTGAAAAATTATCTTCACAGATAAACATAATCCATAGTGCCTTTTATTCCTTGTTTTTGCCAGCACCCACCCATTTGCCTTTGCAGTACACCTGACTTTCTTCATTTTATTCTTGTGTTCCTTTCACTGCTTTTTTTTTTTTTTTAAAGCAATTGGGGTTAAGTAACTTGCTCAAGGTTACACGGCCAGTTATTATTTCTGGGTGTGGTGCTGAGTATCTGAGCCCGGATTTGATCCAGGTCATCCCGACACTGGAGCCGGTGCTCTTACTCGCTGAGCCACCTGGCCGCCCCTAAGCAATTGGGGTTAAGTAACTTGCTCAAGGTTACACGGCCAGGTGTTTCTGGGTGGGTGCTAAGTGTCTGAGCCCGGGATTCGATCTCCAGGTCTTCTCAACACTGGAGCCGGTGCTCTTACTCGCTGTGCTACCTGGCCGCCCCCTTTCACTGCTTTCTTAATGTCTTTTTCTTCTCATACAGGCCATGCCTTGCAAGTCTGTGCTTTGGTTCATTTTCCTTTGCATAGTCAAGGGAATCATAAATCATGCCAAAGACTGTTGTTTTGCCACCACCAAAATGGGTTCTGAATCCAAAGACAAAAATGATGTCTGGAGTTGTCTTGTACATCTTGGCTAGTTTTCCTCGAATTTCAGTCTTAGGCATTGTGGTCCTTCCAGGATGAAGGACATCTATAACCATCTATTTGCACTGAAGACGTCTTTTTGTCATGAACTTCCTGATTCTGATGGTTACAGTGTCATTCATGGTGGCGGCCGGCTCCTTGAGCAGCAGGAGAGGGAAAAGGAATCCGCCTTTTTTTGACCTGTACATACTGTGTTGGTTAAATTAACTTTTAAATGTGTCTGTAATTTTAAAATAAATTTGACCTTTAAAAAAAAAAGGCTGGGACATCCACTCAGATACAATGGTCAGATTAAAAAAATGGTCTTGGCTTCAGGGAGCTCACACTTGTACTTCAAAACAATTTTTTTTCTTTCCCTTTGTACTAAGGTTTTTTTTTTTTAATTGCTTCATGTATTTCTGTGTTCTTACTATCAAAAAACAGGCTATTTGCTCTGTGGAGGAGGGAAAACCTTGAGCTTCTGCTAATATCTCTAAAAAAGAACATTAGGCTCTCTCTTACACTGACGCTAACTGTGGGTACCATGTAAAAGCAGTCTCTAAGCTATGTAGGTCCCAAACTGGCCATTATCCTGAGACTGTAGAGCTGAGAGCAAGAGAGTTAGGTGGGACTTCTTTATGGTAAGGAAGTGTGGCATCAGAGAGAATAAATCTTTGGACTGAAAAGGACTAATAAGGAGTTGAAACCCAACAGAAATTGGGCACTAGTAAGAGAGCCTCTGGCTTTCCTTGAAAACTGCATCCCAGGATTCTGAGAAAACTGGAAGATGTGATGGCTGACCACTGTTAGTGTTCTTTGAAAGATTATGGAGAACAGAAGAGGTGGCATAGGACTGGAGAGGTACATATGTTGTCCTAATTTTCCTAAAGAGGGAGAAAGTGGAATTTAAAAACTGAAGACCAATGAGTTGGGTTTCTATTCCTGGCAAAGTGATGGTTAACGAATACCTAGAAAAGGGATAGTGATGAGAAAGAGTCATCATGGCTGACTCATTAAGGACAGATCTTGCCAGTTGTCCCTCATGACCTCCCTTCCCCCCGCAGTTTAAATCTTGATTTTTAAAAACACTATAGAAATCAACATTCTCTCCCAAAATTCTGTACATCGAGGAATACAGAAATGGAATTGCCCCTGAATCACGTCTTCAAATTAACATCCTAGTAAGTCTCCCCAAAGGACACCTGAAAAAAAATGTTATTTCCTTTGTTCCTGTTTCTCTCTTTTTGTATCATATACCAAGAGTCTTACCAGGAAGGGTAAATTGGGGCCCCAGGAAGGAATCCACCAGCAAGCCCACAGTTGTTGACAGCCATAAAGTTGAAAACAAACACAAAGGGATTGATCAGCATTCTGGCAAAGAATCTGGTGAAGCCTTGGAATAACTCTTCATTTCATTCGTGGTGGAAACCCTTCTCTCTAGTGCATGGGTATTAAAGAGGTAGACCAGGGAAATGATGTCACCCAAAAGTTGAGGAATAAGACTCACAAAGAATCCTAGGCAGTCAATCCTCTTCCTAGTAAATAGTTATTATGCAGTCATGGAGTATTTGCTCTCTTCCATTGAATTGTACTACATACCTCAGGGTAATCATGTGGAAGGAATGTGTGACAAGAGTAGCAGGAGACCCTCGTGAGTAGTCCCCTCGACAACCTTGTCAGTGCTGGATGGGGCATCTTTCTGTGTAGGAGGAGGTGAAAATCCACATTTTAACTCAGCTTTATCACTTTCCTGGTATCGATGCAAAGCTTTACTGTGGGCTACAATTCCAATGGCTCAAGAATTCAATCTGGGAGTTAATTAAGCCTTTGAATAGCTCATATTTACTATTGATATTCATAATATGCTGGACATAACAAAAGAGGCCAGGGGAGTTAACAGACTCGACTACCTTCAGTTAGAAGAAGAGGTTTATATCCCATCTATATGAGTACTT
This sequence comes from Petaurus breviceps papuanus, assembly GCF_028583685.1. NCBI lineage: Eukaryota > Metazoa > Chordata > Mammalia > Diprotodontia > Petauridae > Petaurus > Petaurus breviceps. The sequence continues at coordinate 5,948,837 of NW_027187460.1, read as the reverse complement.
TCACTTACATAAGCAGCTGAAGGAGGATAATGAAGTCCATGCCCAGCACCACCTGACTGGCCTCTCCTGCCATGATGGCACTCATGGATGGATAGATGGACAGAAAAAGCAACCAACTAGTCCTGGATCTCATCCTGGGGTCAGTGACTTTGCTCTCAATTCCTTTTTGACTAGATCTAGTTATTTGACTAGATCACAAGAATGCAGCAGATATCATTTACTCAGGTTTGAGCAACCCATTTGAAAAAGTCTGCCATACTATGCTTTTTTTTTTTTTTTGCTTTTTGGAGGGCAATTGGGGTTAAGTAACTTGCCCAAGGTCACATGGCTAGTTATTTTTTTGTGTGTGTGTTAAGTGTCTGAGGCTGGAACTGAACTCAGGTCCTCCTGGCTGCAGGGCCGGCACGCTACTCATTGCACCACCCAGCCACTCCTCCCATACTATTCTTTTGGAAAATATGAATGAATGCAAAGTTAGAAGATAGTAGATTAGAAAGGACCAGGGAGCGTGAAAGGAGAAAAGAGGTAGTTATACCATACCTGACTGTTGGGAGGCAGGGAGTTTTCTTTCTGACAGTGTCTTGTTGAATCCTTAGCAGTTTTGAAAGTATTTTCAGATATTGTATATTACAGAATATCTACAGTGTATGGATTGAATTCCAAAAATTAATTTGGAAATCAGTTGTTTGAAACTTGGACCATATTTCTCCATAGAAACAATGGGTGGTTGTGGTCCTGGGCCAATTTGTGAAAACCTGCTTAATCCATCACATACTTAAAGCACAGCACTGGTAGAACCATCTCACCTACACTTAACCACCATGCGGAACATTTGTTGTCATAGGAAAGTGAATTCCAAGTTTTGGTGTGGCACATCTCTTTACCTCAGAAGTGGCACTGGGAAGCTAGGATTAGTTGTGCGAATGGAGACTTAGATTACTTGGGGAAACAATAATATTAACTTTCCATATCTCTAAACATGCATTGGGATCAAGGAGTTTCTTTAGTTCATTTATTTCCTAGCTATGGTAAACTAGTGAGGGGAAGGGAGGGAATAAGCATTTATTAAACACCTACTAGGCACTAGGAACTATGCTAAGTATTTTTACAAATATCTCATTTGATCCTCACAACAACCCTCCAAGGTTATTATCCAGTTTGAGGAAACTGAGGTAGAGAGAGGTTAAGTGACTTTAGAAGGGTGACACAACTAATAAGTGTCTGAGGCCAGATATGAACTCAGATCTTCCTGGTTAGCAAGTAATAATTCAATAAATATTCAAAGGATGAGAATAAGCAATTCTTTTTATTTCTTTTTGTAGGTCAATTGGGGTTAAGTGACTTGCCCAACATCACATGGCTAGTAAGTGTGTCAGGGGTCTGAGGCCAGATCTGAACTCAAGTCCTCCTGACTCCAGGGCTGGTGCTCTATTCACTACATCACCTAGTTGCCCAAATAAGCAATTCTTTTTATTGCAATCTTTTTTTTAAAGCAATCAGGGGTAAGTAACTTGCTCAAGGTTACACGGCCAGTTATTTCTGGGTGTGGTGCTAAGTATCTGAGCCTGGATTTGATCCCCAGGTCATCCCGACACTGGAGCCGGTGCTCTTACTCACTGAGCCACCTGGCCACCCCTCCAAATAAGCAATTCTTTTTTTTTTTTTTAAGCAATCGGGGTTAAGTAACTTGCTCAAGGTTACACGGCCAGTTATTTCTGGGTGTGGCGCTGAGTGTCTGAGCCCGGGATTCAATCTTCAGGTCGTCCCAACACTGGAGCCAGTACTCTTACTCGCTGAGCCACCTGGCCGCCCCTAAGCAATTGGGGTTAAGTAACTTGCTCAAGGTTACATGGCCAGGTGTTTCTGGGTGGGTGCTAAGTGTCTGAGCCCGGGATTCGATCTCCAGGTCTTCTCAACACTGGAGCCGGTGCTCTTACTTGCTGTGCTACCTGGCCACCCCCAAATAAGCAATTCTTAAAAGAAAAAATGCAAGCTATCAATAGCCATAGGAAAAAAAAGTTCCAAACCATTAATAACAAGAGATATGCACATTAAAACAGCTTTGGGGTTCTACCTCACACTCTTCAGATTGGCATAGATAAAAACAGAGGAAATGGCAATCATTTAAGATAGACAAAGCAATTATTAAGATTTGCTGTATATCAGGTACCTGCAAGCAATGATTAAGTACTTGTTATATATCATGTATCTGCTGAGTGCTACAGAAATAAGTTGATCCTTGACCTTGTAATGGTAATGATAATTTGAAGATCTTTCCTGCCCCTTAATAAGCCTATAGGAATTTGAAGACCTTCTCTGCTTTGAAAATATACTTTGCCCTCTAATGGGTTGGATGTAATCACATGGAGCCTATGATGGGAGGAGTTTGCTGAAGGGTGGAGCAGAGTCCACAGGAAGCTGGGAGTCAGAGCAAGCTAGATGGTTGGGAGGAGAGGATGCTTCTGAGGGAGACAGGCTTATGAGTAAATATTGGTCTTGTGTTGGTTTATAGGAAGGGTAAAGGATGATGCAGCTCTCTGTGCTATTGTGGCTTCTCTGCTACTGTGATGGAATCAGCTTGCTGGTTTGGGGATTTGGTTTTCTAGTGTCCAAATCAATGTTTTGCTTCTGTCTTCTACATGGAGAGTCTGTTATATTTTGCAGTTGTGCACCATGCAGGTATATTTATAGTGACCGCGGGCACTGTGAATATTGCACTAATGCTATAGATCTCAAGGGGTTCATATTCTAATAAGGGAAGACAATGTATAAGGAGAGTTGTAAAGGATGGGAGAAGGATATGCGTGGGGGAGGCTAGGTGGCACAGTGAGTAGATCACTGTCCCTGGAGTCAGGAAGACCTGAGTTCAAATCCAGCCTCTGTAATGGGAATGTAAATTTTAAAGATCTTCCCTGCCCCTAGGCTAAAGTGCACCTGGAGCCTGGGGTCGGAGGCTTATTTTTCAGTAGATACTTCTTGATTGGCCAGTGAGTCAATAAGGTTGTTATATTCTCTGAGCCAGGAGAAGGCTATGTAAGCCCTGATGTGAGGCTTTGTTTTGGGACTCACTTTGAGAAGTGTTCTGTGATTTGATCAGATGAAACTCTGGGAAGCCGTTGTCCAGGGCCCCCTGGCTTTGAAACCCAGATGTTGATTTGGTATGGATGTAATGGTTGGACAGTTTGGAAAACTGTCTACTTGATCTGTTTCTCTGTCTTGATAATTCTGTCTGTATATTCTGAAGTTCGGGGTGCTGATCTTTTTCCCCTGAACTAGGTAAATGATACATGTTTGACTGATTAAAGTAAGCTTGTTAACCCATTTTGAGTTGCTTTCCTTTATCAAAGCAGATCCAAGAACCTGTGGTGGCAGCGACCCTGGGGACGCTGGGGGGCTTGCTGCTACAGCCTAAGATACTTAACACTTACTAGCTGTGTGACCTTGGGCAAGTCACTTAACCCCAATTGCCCTGCCTTCCCCCCTCTAAAAAGCAAAAAAGCAAAAAAAAAAATAAAAAAGGATATGCATGGTGGTGAGTGTGGCAGAAGTCAATCAAAGCCAAGGGACTCAGACTTTCCATTTATCCCTACCTAAGGAATTTCATCTTATTAGATTCAGCACAATGCTCTAGGCCAAGGTGGGGGAACCTGTGGCATTAAGGCCACATGTGGCCTTCTAGGTTCTTAAGTACAAATTTTATAGAACAAATCCTTTTTATTTTTATTAATATATTTTGTTTATCTTTTACCTTTTCATTTTATTTTTAAAATTAATGGATTTAAAATACCAAAGAATAAAATAAGTTTCAACGAAATAATCCTCCCAGATTGACCAGCACAATTAGAACATTAGTAAGCCATAAGGGCTAAATTGATGGCTGCTCATTATTTAGTTCTAACTCTTCCCCCACCTTCCTGGAGCCACTACTTCCTGAGGATGGTTGGTGAGAGTTTATGGGGGTCAAGTACACCAGTCTGTTATCAGCTTCTGACAACGGTGCACTGTGTTTCTGTCTGAAGTGGAATTTGTGAATACTTGCACAGCTTGACAGTATTTTTTTAATTCTCTCTGCTTAACAGCCCATCGTGTCAAAGAAGAGAAAGAGAATGCTGAATGAAGAAAGTAGATTTTTTAAAATGAGGATTGGGAATTACAATATTATCTTGTTTCTGCTAAAGATAAGATGATTTGCTTGCTTTGCGGTACTGCAATATCAACATTAAAGAAATTCAATGCTTATCACCATTATAACACTCATAAGGACCACAAATATTTTAAATTAGAGGGAGAGGCACAAAAGGTTATATTGTAGAAATTAAAAGATGAAAAGCAAAAGCAAAGACAATTCTTTCAAATAGCCATAAGACCTTCAAATAATGCCACTGAAGCAACTTATAAAATAGCTTATATAGCCAACATTTTATCTCTGTGAGACCAGATAGTTAAATTTTATGAAGAACAGAATCAGCAATGTGAATTATTGAAAGAAGATTTCTATAGGAATGTTGCATTTCTGTGTGATATCATGTCAAGTCTAAATGACTTGAATATATCTCTGCAAAGTAAAATGAAGTCTATGTATGATATGTGGCAAAAACCCCAAGCGTTTTTGGGGAAAAAAAAGAGCTATATTTTTAAAAACACTTCTTCAAAAGGAAATTTTGGATGAACATTTTCCCCAGTTAGCAAAGGTCATTGATGAGCAGGATGATATATGCGAATCATTTGAAGAATGCAGTTGTTATAGATCTATTAATTGGAGAATACAATGAAAGCTTCACTGACATTGAGAATCACATTCAAATTAGCATTTTAGCCTCACCTAGTTGATATCACCAAGGCACCTAAGGAACTGTTTGGAATTGATTGAGCTCTCAGTAGATGACATTTTAAAGTCATTGTTTGATGCTAAGAAAGATCCAGTTGAAATATGGAAAAACGCAGTAGAATACCTATGCCTTCCACAACATGCCCGAAAATGCTTTCTTGCATTTCAACAAGTTATTGCTGCATACCTACATTCTCCTACCTAATCCAAATCAAGATGCCTTTAAGGTCACAGATGACTGATACAAATCTAGATGATCAGCAGAAACTGTGGACCTCCATGTTGCAACCAAATATTCAAATGGTTTCTAACAAAGAGCAGACACAACAAAGTCATTAAAAGGGTAGTTAACTTTGAAAAGAACAGTTTTCATTTTTTTAAATTATTAAGTACACAGATTCTTACAAAATAATGTACATTTTAACATGTATCTAATTGAAGTTCCTTGATTGCAACCTTGTTTGATTACAACTAAATATTAATGTTTTCTCCCAATATGAAAAGGTTCCCCACCCTTGCTTTAGGCCAATGATTCATCGTTTGGTTTAGGAGTCCCTGAGATGCTTTTCAGGTCAAAATTATTTTCATAATTATATACTAAGATGTTTTAATTTTTTATATAGTAAATAACTCCCATAAAGAAAAACTCTTTGGGAAAGCCTCAGTATTTATAAGAGTATAAAAAGTTTCCCAAGATAAGAAGTTTTTTTTTAAAGATTTATTTATTTGTGATCAGAAGGTTTAAGAACCCTTATTCCCGTGTTAACTGGACCAAACCAGCCTCTAACCTATGGAGGCCTGGAGTCAGACAGGGCAGGATAGAAATTGGAAAGTTGGGAAGTTTAATTTCAAGGTGAGGAAAACAGCTTGCAAGCAAGGACATATGCCAGGACTCCGTCACTAGTGGGGGACCCGAGGCAGTGAGGCGGCACATTGATTTATATACTTGTGGCTAGCCAGTCAGTGTAGTGTAGCAATAGTGGTAAGACACAAAGCAACAATGAGACAAGGTTGTCTAGTAACAAAAAGTCTGTTCATAGTAGGGCTTTATGTCTGGGACTTGTGGTGCTTGCCCAAGTTCAGAGACTACCAGTTCTGTGATTTAATTGCAGAAAAGCTCATGCAGACAGTGAACACAAAGGATTGTTGTCATGCCAAGCTCAGGGCACAGCTCCCTTGCTGGGCCTTAGCTCTGAAAAACAGGGTGTTTCCTAATAGTATCTTGACATTTCCCAAAGGGAGGTGGTCTGAAAAAGCCCCCATCCAGAGGCAGGCATAAGCCAAGATGCTGTAAGGGGCTGGTTGGTACGAGATGTTGAGTTGAACAGGTCTTGTCTAGCCATTGTTTGCTTGCAAGCGAAAAGAGAAGGGGGCCAAGAATGTAAAGGGAGAAAATGTCACCACACTCTTGCCTTGTTTGGGCACATAACAAAAGGGAAGGGGGAAAAAAAAGCTAGGACAGTAGACTCAGCCCTCGTCCAGAATCTTGGGACAGCTGTCTCATCTGAGTGTTGGCTGCTTCTGGACCTGTACTGGACAAAAACTTTGAGTTCCCCAGAGGGTTCTGCCATCCACTCAGGAGCAGGGGCTTTCTTCAGATGACCCAGAAGTCCATACCCACAAGTTAGACAGCTGTGGAAGTAGTCAGAAGGATCTGTTAGGGACCCTTACGAGACATATGGATCGACAATTATTAGAAAACTTGTTGCATCAATCTTTGGATCTGAGTTTCTGGTCAGCCTAACATAGGTCCTTGGTTAAGGATAGCACATAGAGATGGTCCAGTTTCCCAGCCATGAAGGGTTAAGTTCAAACAATGCAATAAAGCTTTCTCACAATTCCCATAACTGCATAATTACATTAAATCAGGTAACATTAATGTCATGTTACAGATCAAACTACTTAGAGGGCTCATAATGGACTAGTTTTGAGAAGGGAGATTTACATATCACCAAGGTAACCAAGAAAACTTAAACATAAACCAGGATCTCAAGGTTAAGATAGAAATTATGATCTCAAAAACTGAGACTAGAATCACCAATGTTAACTAACATTAAGTCTGCTTATATCCTAGTAACTCATTCTTAATGTCCATTTAACTAGCACATTTTGATGTCTCATGTAGTTATATGATCCCTAGATATTTTTTCTTAGACAATAGGCGTATTCTTAGGACAGCTCTAAAAGGGGCTCTGCTTCTCTGCCTCCAAATCTAGACATTCCTAAATAATTTTGACTTAATATAATTTAGTATAATCTCTTAAATTTGGTTCTTCTATCTTAAATCTTCAGAGAATTTCAGTTTATATACCATTTGCTGTTTCTATCCTTACCTAAATCCTTTACCTGATATAAGAATCATTTAAAAGTTTATGAGGGTCCAACCGTAAAATGAGCTCTTCTGCCTTTTAAAATTATCAGGCAGATACTTTAATAATGGGAAAATAATTTCATTTTCTTTATCATTATCCATAAAATTTATGTGTAGAATCTTAATCCAATTTTGAGAACTTATTACTAAAACACTCTTAAAGCGTGGATTTCCATGATAGATAAATTTGGAAGCCAATCAAATAATCCTTTTTTTCTAAAAAGTTACTATTCCATTTATTTAGAAAACTTTTACATTACATCTTTGTCTTATTTGTCTAATCATTTCCCACTTGGGAGAATATCATCCCTATGTTATAATTTGATCACAAATACAGGTTAAAGTTGGAAGATGTGCATACTTGCATCCTGTTATAGTAACTTAGAGATGTTCCAGTATCAATTTATTATTTACTAGATCTAGTATTGTATGTACCAAATTTCTTGATCATAGAAATTTGCTGTAAAAGGAAAAAGAGGGGCAGAGTTATAATGATGTCATATATTGCAACTGGGGAAAAACTCCTTTAGCTCTATTTGATCCAGGCATGAGTCATATCTGATAGCCAATCATGTAGTCGCTGGGTATCAAAAGCAAGACTCAAGACTGATCAGCTGATGAAATTTCTTTTTCAGAAAGGAAATAGCACAATGGGGAAATGAAGTCAGAAGGATCCTGACTTGGGCCATTACAAAGTTGTCCCCAAAATTTTTCTCAGGAACAGATAGCCACCTTTAGCATTTCCTAGGTTGCAGCACATTCCATTTTCTCCTATTAGCTTCATGACAATTCCAGCAACTAACCCTGTAATCAAAGCTCAAAACAATAGCAAATTACTGTCCCAGGAGTTTTCACCTTAAATAGCAAAATTTCACTAATCACAACTTAGGGCTTGAATATATTTTCTGATGTTTCCTTAACAGTGAACATGTCATTTATCCTTTACTTATAAATTAAAACTACTCATATTCTGGAGCTTTAGACATATAGCAAATAAATACCTGATAGTTGACTCATCATTAATATGTTGAAGCTACATCTTTAAACCACCATACACACTTTCATAAAGCCAAGAATTTTCAAATGAAAATTTGCTATTAAAATTATTTATTATCGTTAGCTATTTTTATAACAAGATATTATTAAATATTTAATAGTTTTCAAATGCCTATTTTTTATTGCATCCTTTTGAAAGCTGGATTTGCATGTAACAGCATCCAGATTAAAAAGTTGTTTTGTCCAACAGCATTTCTATTACAATGGTCTCTCAAATTTCACAATATAAAAGAATTTAGAAATACAATAACATAAACAGTATCACATATTTAAAACATGAAACAAAACTTCAGATATCAATTGCATTTTCAAATTATTGTTTATAAAAATCATTGATATTATTACCTTTGGTATTTTAAAACTACTTTAGAGTTATTAAGTATGGAACAATTACATTCAATTAAAGAAATAAGTATATTATGTTAAGCACTTTACAATCATGATATTATTTTGATCACACAACAACCCTGGGAGGTGGGTACCATTATTATTTTTCTTTTTACAGATCAGGAAACCGGGACAAACAGAGATAATATAACTTGTCTAAGATTACACAGTCAATAAATTTCTTCAACCAGAACATAATTCAAGTTTCCCTATATTTTTCCAGGTTTTTCCCCCCAACACCTTTATTTGGGGCTCTGATCTGAGAGGGGTTAACAGAATAAGAGGCAGAGGGTCTCTGATATAGGGGAGTCACAAGCATGGTCAAGAAAGAGTTAACAAGAGGTCTCTATAAAGTGCAAACTATTTACCTGTTTTTTCTTCTCTTAGATATTACTTTCAAACAGTATGCCTGCCTTTGTTGCCCTAGAATAATGAAGCTATACAATCTTCAAGGGAAAATGTCATTTACATTTAACTTTTACAAGAATTAGGGGCAGTTAGGTAGCTCAGTGGATCAAACACTGATCCTGGAATCAGGAGGGCCTGAGTTCAAATCTAGCTTCAGAACTTGGACACTATCTGTGTGATCCTAGGTTAGTCACTTAACCCCAATTGCCTTGAAAAAAAAAAGAGGGGAGAAGAAATGTAATTCTTATTTTTCCTTAAGACAGATCTCATGGACTGGTACCTCAAAAGTTACTAAGATATTTGAGAAGGGAGTGAGATCCTAGAATCACCTCATGTCTCAGGAGTTCTCCCTTGGAGTCTTAAAAATGATAAATACGGGCATTGAATAGAGCACCGGCCTTGGAGTCAGGAGGACCTGTGTTCAAATCCAACCCCACACACTTGACACTTAACTAGCTGTGTAATCTTGGGCAAGTCACTTAATCCCAATTGTCTTGACTTCCCCCTTCCAAAAATAAAAATGATAAATCTTCAAACCTCCAAAATATGCTAAGATGTTTTTAGCTCTTCTACTAAGTTTGATTATCTGACTATATTTTTTCCCCCAGGAATCAAACAGAAGTTTAACTTCAAAGTGAGGGAACTGGCTTACTAGCAGCGACACAGGTACCTGGGGCCCCACCCCTCATGGAGTGGGGCTGAACCCTGACTTATAGCCTTGTGACTAGACAAAGAACCAAACGGTGAAGTACAGCAACAGCAATGAGGTCCAGAGGCAGCAGTGACAAGAAGGCCGTTCACAGCAGGGCTTCGTGTCGAGTTCAGGACCATCAGTTCTGTGGTTTAGCTGCAGCAGTGTTCATCTGAGGGTGAGCACAAAGCACTGTTGTTATGCCGAGCTCAGGGCACAGCTCGCTTGCTGGGTCTTAGCTCTGGAAAACTGGGTGTCTCCTAAAAGTATCTTGACACCAAGTCTTTCAAGGTCTTTTTGGATTCTGATTTTGTAACTTTGTATTAACTATCCCTCCAGCTTAAGAAATCTGCAAATTTGACAGTCATGGTCTACATATGTCTCTGTCCAAGACATTGATAAAAAGGTGAAACAGCACAGGGCCAAGAACACTCTTCTGGAGACCTTCCATTCAGCTGACACCGAACCATTCAAAAAACATTCTTTGTGTCTGGCCATTCAGCCCACACATCTCCATCTTTTTCACAGGAATTGTATGAGTTACTTTATTAAATGTTTTGTTAAAAATCTAAGTAAATTATTTCTATAGCATCTACCTCATTTACTAGTTTAACAAGCCTGTTAGGAAAAAAAAAGATTTAAGTTTAAGATTTACCAGCTGTTCTGGAAGAAGCCATTTGGGCTTTTTGTAATAACTACTTCCTTTTCTAAAAGCAGTGTTAGCTGGTGCAATGGATAGAGTGCTGGGCCTGGAATCAGGAAAAACTGAGTTCAAATCCTGCCTGAGACAGTGACTATCTCAGTTTTCTCATCTGTAAAATGGGAATAATGATAACATCTACTTCCAAGGACTGTTGTAAAGATCAAATGAAATAATGTTTACAAAGCACTTGGCACAGTGCTTGGCTATAGCAGGTACTTAATGAAAGCTTGCTTGTTACCTCATTTCATTTCTAGATCAACAAGCATTTATTAAGCACCTGTTGCTGTAGTAGACACTGCATTAGGCACTAGAGATAGATACAAAGATAAAAATGACAGTTCCTGACTTCAAGGAGCTTATGTTATACCAGGAAAAGCAACATATACATGTATAAATTAATACAGAGTAAATAGAAAGTGAGGGCCATTAGGCAGCACAGTGGGTAGAATTCTGGCCCTAGAATCAAGAAGAATCATCTACCTGAGTTCAAATCTGGCCTCAGACATGTCCTAGCTGTGTGAACCTGGGCAAGTCACTTAACCCCGATGCCTCAGTTTCCTCACCTGTAAAATGAACTGGAGAAAGAAATGGGGAACCACTGCAGTATCTCTCCCAAGAAAACCCCAAAGGGGGACATGAAGAGTTGGACAAGACTGAAAAATGATTCAACAACAAATTGAAAGTGAATTCAAAGTAACTTGTGGGGAGGGGGGGGCACGGTCTAGGAGCTGGGAGACCAGGAAGGGGAACATGAGCCGAACTTTGATAAGATCTACCTATTCTAAGAAGCATACATAAGCAAGACATTGTGTTTTCCAGCCACAGGGAGAGGGCTTGAATAAATGCCTGGAGACAGGAGATGTAATATCAAGTGACTAGGTAGGCTGGTCAACTAGAGGAGTTTAAGAAGCAGCAAGTTTAAGTAAGGGAGTGACATGGTTTGATCTAGACTTTGGGGATGTAAGTCTAGTAGGTATGTGAAGGAAGGATTGGAATAGGGGGTAAGGTTTGAGATAGGGAGACTGATGAGGAAGCTGCTGTAGATAGAATGCATGAACAAGGGCTAATTATGTGCCAGACACTGTCCTAG
>NW_027187460.1:5826914-5932303 GCF_028583685.1 Petaurus breviceps papuanus | reverse complement strand
AGTGAGCGCGTCATCCTGTTCTTCCCCAGTGATTTGCTTATTGAATAAAGGTACATTTTTTTGTTCACATTTACCTGTTTATTAAAATTGCTGTCAATGTTCATTAAAATAAGCCCTCCCCTGAAAATAAGCCCTCTGGTGTTTTTCTGTCCAAAAAAATTAATAAGACAGTGTCTTATTATCGGGGAAACATGGTAGCTAGTAAGTATTAAGTGTCTGAGGACGGATTTGACCTCAGGTCCTCCTGATTCCAGGACTGGTACTCTATTCACTGTGCCACTTAGCCGCCCCTTAACATTTTTAATTAAAGTTTTGAGTTCAAGAATGAACAGCACTTTCTCTTCAAGAATGAACTGCAGCACTGGGGTGTTGTAGGCAAACCTCTCAGTTCAGGTTTGGTGTTGGGTCCAAATGAGGTATTTGAAAGTCACTGAACATTTAGCAAAGGAGCAGGTTTGCTTTGTCCTAGCAAGGCAAGGATATGCAATAAATACAGAGCTGCATCTAGAACTTGTATTGTTAGGTAAGATTCCTGTTTCCCCTTAGAGCCTAAGTTCATTTAGAACCGCTTTGCAGTTGTTGACACTGTTGACAGCCCCCCTCTACTGGATGCTTTTTCCTGCCAGGGTTTCTGTGACACTTCTGTTATGGTTCCTGTCAGAACATTCCTTTTCAGTCTCCTTTTCCAGCTTATCGATAAATCCCAAGGCTTTGTGTTGAACTCCAATCTTAAATTGGAATGTCATAGAAATTTGGTTTTAGAGTGCCTATGTTCAAATCCCAGGTCAGGCATTTACTGCCTGTGCAAATTCCTTAAGCTTTTTCTGTCTCAGTTTCCTCATCTATAAAATGAAGAGTTTGGATTATAAAAGGAGGGAATGGCCTTTAAGTTCTCTTCTGCATTTAGGCCTGTGATCTCCAAAAGCCTGCTTGTCATCTCCAACTGGATGTCTGTTAGGCATTGCAGACCCACATGTCCAAGACAGAAGTTATTTTTGTTTGCTTCTACACCCAGCCCTCCTTTTAACTTCTCTATTCCTGCAGAGGACAATACCATTCCTTAAATCACTCAGGTTCATAACCTAGGAATTACTCAACTTTTCTCAGCCTCACTTTCCTGTATTGTAAAATGGGGTAATAACAGCATCTATCTTCCGGGATTGTGAGGATAAAGCAAGATAATATTTGTAAAGCTCTTTGCAAACCTCAAATCACTTATATAAATGTTAGCTTAAGTCTAAAGCTTAAGCCACCGCCACTAATCCTTCTCAAACTCTATGTACAACCAAGTGACAAGTTTTGTTGATTGTACCTCCTCCACATCTCTTGTTTCCATCCACCTTTCTCCACTTACCACAGAATCAACCTAATCCAGACCCTTTTCACCTTTCACCTGGACTATAGCAATAGCCTTCAATTTTTTCCCTTGTCTCCAGTCTATACCTTCTCTAATCCATCCCTAGCATGGCTGCCAAATTAGTATTCCTAAAGGGCAAGTCTGACCTGACCTTATCATGCCATCTCTCAAGAAGCTTCAGTACTTTTTCACTGACCTTAAGTCAAGTCAACAAGTATTTATTATTTATTTACTATATGCCAGGAATGGTACCAAGTTCTGGGGATACAAAGAAAGATAAAAATAGTTTCTGCCCTCAAGGAGCTCACATTCTCATGGTGGAGACAACCTACAAACAACAATGTACGTATAAGATGTATAGATGGAATGTTGGAGGTAGTTTTGGTGGGAAGGCATTGAGGGGAATGGGAAATGCCTCTAGTGGAAGATGAGAAATACAAACTTATCTGCTCTATCATGGACACAAATGATGTCTTTTCATGCATGTGTTCCAAAACTCTAGTGTTGAACCCTTCCTAGAAATGCTTGGGGACAGATTTACTACAAGAAGTCTTAGGGTACTACTTTTAGTGTTCCCCTAAAGTTTCTCTTACAGGACAACCTAGTGCAATATTATCCAGGTGGTCTTGCATTACTATTAACAAATCTTGTTCCAGGGGACTAACTGGTATCCAAATGTCATGAGCCAACTTGACTTAGGGTCAATGATCTTCTCTCTCTGCCTCACTTCTGGAAGCCGTTTTAGTTTTAGGTTGACCTTGACCAGTTCCATCCTTAGTGAGAACCCATTTCCTGTCCTATTCAGAGTAGCTTTGGAATGCTCACTTGATTATTGAGGTTGACTGCTTTTACAGTGACTGGACCATAATATGGAACTCAAATGTTTGTTGTCATAAGATCAGAAAGACCTGGGTTGTAATAGGATCTATTGTTTCTGATTTTGGTCCTGTTTCCTATATAATCTTTTGGCCACCTCTTAAAATTCCTATAACTAAAAAAAATTCTGCTTTAACGTTGCCATTTAGCCATAGTTGTCTTGTGTCAACCATTTCCATTTTAAAGTGTAAGCCATCAAGATATGAGCCTGAGTTCAGGGTTAACAGTGAGAAAATATGATTTACCACATTAACTCCGTTTGGTTCAAATACCCATGGAAAGTTGAAATCTAGAGAATTAATCTTTCCATCACTTGGGTTAGGTATTGCTTAGTACTGAATTTAGTCTTCTTTTCAACTTAAATAAGCTAAGTGACCAGTACCTGATTCTCAAAAAGTTACTAGTGCTCAGCTCAACATTATTTGGAGTGTGTAGTTCAGAACCTTGATGTTACAGCGGCAACTGAGAAAAGATGAACTTGTCCTACAATTATATATCCTTTCCTGATCTCTCTACCTGAAAATTACTTCCTCCTCAAATTTTCCTAAATCTCTCCTTTTTCTCCCTCACATCCCACACACCATATCATACTTCCCTAATTATGCGCATGTATTTTTTCCCTTTTGTTCTTATACCCAAAATGTAAGCTCCATAAGGGAGGAATGATGTCATTTAAAAATCTTTACAGTCGTAAGTACCCTACACAGTATTTTCCATACACTGAGCATTGTAAAGAAGTTTGTTGTTTTGACTTGTCCTCAAAGTTCCCTCAGTCTGGAGGAAATTTTAGAGGTTCCTTCCACTACAAGGTAAATCTAGAGGTCTCAGTGACAGCAGTGTTTTTGAGACAGTGAATCATCTGATGACAAGGAACATCTTAGGTTTTAATCTTCTTTATAGTGAATGATAGTGGTATTTAAAAAACTATTTATTGGCATTTTTATTTGCTCAGAGCCTGAGATCTATTATGTTTGGTCTTATTTATTTGAGATCTTGTCATCCATAATTCAAGTGGAGCCTGAACCCTTATCTTTGGCAGGGGCCATTCCTACATAAGTGAGGGAACCCAGAGCAAGCTCCTTTATTTTTGTTTTGTAGTTGTCTGCATATGTGTCTATCTCTCTACTGGACTGTGAGCTCTCTGAAAGGGGGACCAGGACTTCGGTGAACTTGGTGCCTGGTTTCTGCATTGTATCCCAAATGCAGTTTTGTCTATGAAAGCTACTGAAATTGGTGAGGAAAAGGAGGAGGCAATGGGAAGGAGTGTTTAAAAATGATGAGGTGGGTCTAGTTACAATCTCTAAGTATCAGAGCTAAGGGAACCAGGGGCGGAGTCAAGATGGCGGAGTAGGAGCAGGACCTCCCCCCTGTTCCAGCTTCCACCTTTCCCAATCCATGTAAAAAGGGGACTCTAAACAAACTTTATTGCTGCAGAACCCACAGAATGACACAGAGAAGCTAACCTCCCGCTGAGGACAGCCCAGCAGGCCAGCAGGAATTGGCCAGCTCAGCGCTCTGGGAGCCGAGCCCAGCCCCATGCCAAGGCTTTAGCCCCAGGGCGGCCCTGACCAGCCGCAGGCCAGAGGGACTCCAGATCAGCAGCAGCTGTGGCCATTTCCAGATTTATCAGCACATAGATGAGAAGGACAAAGTGAGAGGTCAGTGCAGTCTGGACTTTGGGACCAGTAAGTGCAAGTGTGTAGCTTTTGTCCCCGCGGCAAAAAGCTGCTGAGCCTCCGTCACAGACAGCCAGTGCCACATGGTGGCTTCAGCTCCTGGCCTGCAGAGTGTAGGGGGACCAAGCACCAGTCTGAGGGGTAATCGCTCTTGCTTTAACCTGCTTGGATCTGGATTGCAGTCTAGGGTGGAGGTCCTGGGGTGTGTGTCCAGCTTGCCAGAGTATGTGGAGACCTCAGAGAGGGCACCCATCTAATACCTCCGGCAGCTGAGAAAACCCCAGCATTTGGGACAAAAGCTCCCCTGTCTGGTGGCAGAGTCCTACTGTGGCAAAAAGCCCAGGGGTCAAGTGACTGAGGGGCAACATGACCAGGCAAAGGAAACAAAGCAGACAGCAGATTCCAACATTAGACTCCTATTTTGGGGACAAAAAGGATCAAAGCATGGAACAGGAGGAAGACAGTGAAGTCAAAACTCCTGCACCAAAAGCTTCAAAGGAAAATATGAACTGGTTACAGGCCATAGAGGACCTTAAGAAGCAGATAAGAGAAGTGGAGGAAAAATTGGGAAGAGAAATGAGAATGATGCAAGAAAATTACAAAATGAGAGTCAACAGACTGACTGAGGAAAATAATACCTTAAAAAATAGACTAACTCAAATGGCAAAAGAGGCTCAAAAAGGCAATGAGGAGAAGAATGCCTTAAAAAGCTGAATTTGCCAGATGGAAAAAGAATCTCAAAATCTCAATGAGGAAAATCATTGCTTCAGAATTAGATTGGAGCAAATGGAAGCTAATGACTTTATGAGAAATCAAGATGCTGTTAAACAGATCCAAACAAATGAAAGAATGGAAGGAAGTGTGAAATATCTCATAGGAAAAACTGCTGACCTGGAGAATAGATCCAGGAGAGATAATTTAAAAATTATTGGACTACCTATAAGCCATGATTAAGGTAGGAACCTAGAGATCATCCTCCAGGAAGTTCTCAAAGAAAACTTCCCTGATGTTTTAGAACCAGAGGGCAAAATAGAGCTTGAAAGAATCCACCGATCACCTCCTGAAAAAGATCCCAAAAAGAAAACTCCTAGGAGTATTATAGCCAGGTTCCGTAATTCCCAGATTAAGGAGAGAATATTACAAGCAGCCAGGAAGAAATAATTTGAATATTGTGGAAATGCAATCAGGATAACCTAGGATCTGGCAGCTTCTACACTGAGGGATCAAAGGGCTTGGAATATGATATTCCGGAGGTCAAAGGAGCTGGGATTAAAACCAAAAATCACCTACCCAGCAAAACTGAGTATCATGTTTCAGGGGAAAATATGGTCATTCAGTGGAATAGAGGACTTTCAAGCATTGTTGCTGAAAAAACCAGAGTTGAATAAAAAATTTGACATTCAGATACAGGAAGCAAGAGAAGCATGAGAAGGAAGAACACCCCTGAACCCACCATTTATTGTGAGTGGCATTAAAACGTCCACTGTGTTGCAGAAGTGAAATGCTTTGGAAATACAGGCACATGAATGAACTGCTTACGGCACTGTGACTTGGTCCAACCCTTCTGGAATGCAATTTGGAATCATGTTAAGGAAGAGAGTACAGTGCCTACAACCTTTGACCCAGAGCTCTCCCTGCTACCCCTGTACCCCAAGAAGGACAATAACTAAGGTCTCATTGATACCAAAATGTACAGCAGCATTTTTTGTGGTAGCAAAGAAACAAACATTGAGTAGAGAATGGCTAAACAAGTTGTGGTGTGTGAATGTAATGGAGTGTGCAATATGTATGGAATTCAGAGCATAGGAAGACTTACTGTATATTAAAATGATATGAAGTATGGAGAACCAGAAAAACAATAAATTACAAGACATAGAAAAAATAAGAAAACAAACAAAAAAAAGTATCAGAGCTAAGGTCATGTAGTCTAATCCTCCTAATTTTATAGATGTAGAAACCACAAGAAGATGAACATTTTCTCTCTTCCCATTCACATATTAGCACTATTTATGATTTATCTGTTTCCACCTCTTGATTCAAACTCTCTTTCCAAGGTTACCAATAATGTCTAAAGCCAGCAGCTTTTTGTCAGTCCTTTTCCTTCTTGATATCTCTGCCACATCTGGTACTGTTCAACCCTTCACTCACCTGTATACTCCTACTCCTTCCTTCTTGGGTTTTCATGACGCTCTTAGAGAACTCATAGTTTTCTTCTTAGTTTTCATGATTCTTTCTTAGTTGCCTTTGCAAATTCACCATCCATGTCCCTCCCATTTATGTCTGGGCATGCTCTAAGGTTCTTTCTCTCTTCTATATACTGTCTTCATGATCTCATCAGCTCCTATAGATTTATTTCTCATCTCTATGCAGATGACTCCCATATCAACATCTCCACAAACAGTTGCTTGACAATTCCATTTGAATATCCCAGAGGAATCTCACACTCCTACATGTTCAAAACAAAACTTATTCCCTTTTCCCCTAAGCCCCTCACTGCCAATTTTCCTATTTCTCTAGATGGCAGCATTTTTCTTTTAATCACCCTGGTTCACAATGTAAGAGTCACCACTCCTTCTCAAACCTTATATCCAATCAATTGACAAATCCTATTGATTTGATCTCCTCAACATATCTTTCATCTATTGCCTTTTTTCTACTTAAAACACAACCACCATAATTTAGACCTTCTTCTCTCTTACCTGAACTACTGCATTAGCCTCCTAATGGGTCTCCCTGTCTCCTGGCAATCCCCTCTCCAATCCTTCTATGTGACTGTTATACTGATATTCCCAAAAAGGCAGTTCTGACCATATTATGCTCCCACACAAGGAGTTTCAGGAGCTTTCCATTGCCTTTAGGATAAAGTACAAACCTCTGTGTTTGGCACTTAAAATCTTCACAGTGTGGTTCCTACATATCTTCCCAATCGGATCACACATTACTCCCCTCATTCTCTCTACAGTCTATCCAAAGTAGGTCTATTTGCTGTTGACAAGAACAGGATATTCTGTCTTCTATTTCTGTTTGACCTCTACATCTTTACCTTTTGAAACTCCCCTAGCTCCTTTCAAGGTTTAACTCGAGTACCACCTCTTTCAGGAGGTTTCCCAAGTCCCCTGCCCTCCCCCACCCCATCACTGTTTTTATTTTATATCAATTCTGTACGCACTTATCTGAGAACACACTGCGTGCCCCAATAGGACAGAGTCTCCATTGAGGAGGCAGATAGGTAACAGAGTGGATATTATGTTGGGCCTGGATTCAGGAAGACCTGAGTTCGCATCGGGATTCAGATACTTACTGTGTGACCCTTGGCAAGTCACTTAACTTTTCTTTTCCCTCAGTCAACTGCAAAATGAGGACAACAGTGATACCTTCCAGGGTTGTCATGAGGATCAGATGATATAACATTTGTAAAGAGCTTAGCACAGTGCTCGGTACACAGTAGGTGCCTAATAAATATTTGTTGATTATCATAAAATACTAGTTATTCTATCAGCCTCTTGCTTCTGAATTCTAGAACATGGGAATATTTATCCCTATGACTGCCCAGACACTGCTGGCTTATCCTTGACTTGTCACCATCATTTACGCCATGTATCGAATCTTGTTTCTTCTCTAACTAAAACATCTTTCCTTGGTTCTCTTCTTTCCATATACACAGCCCCTGCCTGAGTTCAGGCCCTTATCACCTCTCTCTTAGGGCATTAAAACAGTCTCGTAAACGTTCTTCCTGGCTCGGGTATCTGTGTTATGGATGCCGCACATAGCCATTGAGGTGATTCTCTTAAAGCAGAAGTCTGACAATGTTAGACCTCCCCAATAAATTCCAGTGGCTCCCAATTAATGCTAGAATAAAGTCTAAACTCTTGCATTTTTCATTTAAAACTCCTTAAAACCTGCCCCCTTCTGATCTTTTTAGATTGCTTTCACATGCCTCTAGTTCACACATGGCCAATTGCTGTTTTTACAACAGGATGCTCCATTTTCCCTCTCTATACCTTTGTACTGGCATCTCTAGAATGCATGCTCTCCTTATCTCCATCTCTTGGAATCCCTCATGTCTTTCAGGATTCAGCTGATACATCCCTTCCTGCATATCACCTTTCCTGATATCCCCCAGCTGCTAATACCCTCCCTCTCTAAACTATCTCATATTCATTTTGTGTGTATCCTGTAGGTACATGTGCACATATGTGTTATATATGTTATCTATTTAGAATGTGAGCTCCTAGTGTCCATTAATTGGTGAACGATTAAACAAATTACAGTTTGTGAATGCAATGGAATATTACTGAACTATTGGAAATAAAAATGAAGGGGAGACCTGGGAAGATTTGTATGAAATAATGTAGAGTGAGGGGAGTAGAATTATGAGAAACAGTTTTTATGATAACAAAGACATTGTAAAGAAAAAAACACTTAAAGATTTAAGAACTCAATTCAATCCAATGACCAGCTGTGATTCTAGAGGATTGGTGATGAAGCATATTGTGCATTTCTTGACAAAGAAATGATGAATTTCAAGGTGCAGAACACAGTATTCATTTATGGACATGCCAAAAAACAGGAATTTGTTTTGATTGACCATGCATATTTATTTTAAAGGTTTTGTTTTCCAAAGGTGAGAAAATAAATGCTTGTTAATTGAATAAAAGTTCAGAAAAGAATACAAACTCCTTGACAGATGGAATTTTTTATTTTTGTCTTTGTATCTCTAGCACCAGTTAATGTGGTAGAGAGAGACTGAGGTAGAGAGAGAAGTAAGAAAAGGAAAGAAAGAAAAATCAGGAGAGAAGGAAAAAAAGGATGACTTTTTGGGGGAGGGTTTATTTATCCCCAGGGTTTAATATAGTGTTTATTAGGTGCTTATCAAAATTTGTTGAAATTAATTGAAAAGATACACTCAAAAATAGGGCAGGCCAGACACAGAAAAATGGAGGGCAAGGAGAAATAGAAAGCTCAGTAAGGCCAGAAGTAAACAAAGCGGTTTCTTCCCCTGTAGCACTGCCCTTCATGTTATCACTTTGTATGGTCCCTTTATAAATAAAAAGGTCACTGTGCACAGATCAATGCTTCATCTTTCTAACTTCCTTTATTACTGAGCCCAATCCAACCCTTCTTACAAACTCCATCACAAAATACACTTATTTGCAGATTGTTTCCAACAGAATGTCCACTTGGAACCTCAAGTTAAATCTGTCAAAAATCTAATTCATTATCTTTTGTCAAACAACGTTTTTAAGTTAAAGTGGGAGAAAAAGGAGGATCAAGGAAGGGAAAGGATCTTTGCTTGGGAATGGATGGGACCATGATACCTAACAACAGCACTTAGCACAGTGCCTAGCATAGTAGGCACTTAATAAATGTTGATGAATTGATAACAAAGAGAAAGCTTTTTGTTAAATTCTTATTGTATTTATCCGCAGAGGAGAATGATCTCTAAATTAGAAATCGCAGAACAAAAATGACAAAGAAGGAGCTGATGAGATAGTCAGAGAGTACCTAGCTGCCCTTTATGAGCTCACGACATTTGGCCCAAATGGAAGATATTCTAAGGTCCTGAAAGAATGGGTAGATTATGATTGGGGAGCCACTGTCAGTAGAATGTGAAAGATCATGGAAAATGGTAGAGGTACCATGAGATTGGAGAAGGGAAAATGTTATCCTGACTTCCCTCCAAAAAGGGAGGGAATATCTCTAAAGTATAGGTCAGTGAGATTGACATCAATTCTTGAGAGCAGATCATTAAAAAGATAGTTGGGTAACAAAGATGTACAGGAAATGGTGATTCCAAAGAGCCAGGTATGGCTTCATCCCAAGCAGGTCATGCCAGACTAACTTCATTTCCTTTTTGACACAATTACTAAATGAGTAGATGAGGGAAATGCTGAGGATACTGCTTACCTAGTAGATTTTAGCAAAGTTTTTGATAAAGTATTTCTTATGATTCTCGTGGAAAATATGAAGCAATGTGGATTAGACAATAATATAATCAGATGGATTCAGAACTGGTCAGAATCAAAGAGATGTTGATGTTGTTAATGGTTCAACGTCAATAATGTCATGTCAGAAGATCTCCAATGAAGTACCCCAGGGGTCTGTGCTTGGCCCTGAATTATTAAACATGTTCATCAGTGACTTAGATAAAGGTATACGTGGTATGCTCATTGAATTTGCAGATGATCCAAAGTGGAAGGGGGTCCCTAACACAGTGGAATATAGAGTGAGCATCCAAAAGGATTATGGCAAGCTAGAGCATTGGGCTGAATCTGAAATGATGGAATTGAACAGGATAAATCTCAAGTCTTGCCCTTGGGTAGCACTAATTAAACAATAAACTTTCCTTATTATATGTATGTCAGGCACCGTTTTAAGCACCAGGATAAACAGAAAAAGCAAAAGCAAAAAACAATCCCTGCCTTCCAGGGAGCTTACAGTCAGATGGGGAGACAGCATATAATAAATACATTGGCACGTATAAAGAAGTTAAATGCAGAGCAGATTGAAGACAGCCTAAGAAGCAAAAGCACTAGCAGCTAGGGGTTGGGGTGGGGGCGGACAGAAGCTTTGTGTAGGAGTTAATGCTCGAGTCAAAACTTAAAAGAAGCCAGGGATTGAACAAGGCAGCGGATCCGAGGGAGAGCCTTCCAGGCACGGGGGACAGCCAGGACGGAGGGCCAGAGGGGAGAACAGTTAAGTGGGTGAGTATGTCTGTAGGCTAGAGCAGGCATGGAAAAAAGGTTAGTATCGAGTGGGGACAGTGTATAACATGGTCAGACCTTTATTTTAGGAAAACCAGCTATGTGGAGAGTAGATTAGAGTGACCCAAGGTAGAGAGAACAATTAGGCTGATACAATAGTTTGGGTGAGAGCTGTGAGAGGAGAGAAGGGGATATTTGGCAATTGATTGGATATGAGGAAGAGAGAGGGGTCAAAGGCACTGTGGCAGTGAGCCTGACTGACTGGTAGCATGGCAGTGTCCTGGACAGTAAGAGGGGCTTTCTCAAGAGTAGTGGGCTTTATGGGAAAGCATGAGTGCTATTTCGAACATGTTGAGCTTGAGATGCCTGCAGGGCATCCAGTTCCAAGGGTCCGACAGGTAGCTGATGGTGATGGACTGGATCTCAGGACAGAGATTAGTTGTGGATAAATCAATCTGGGAATTATCTGCATAGAGACAAGGATTGTGCCGATTCACGCCCTGTAGTGTGTGGTCAGATTGGGAAGCACCAGGGTGGGGGCTTTCCCAGAAGTGGAGGTGAATGGCTATTGGCCGATGAGGTGAGGTCTAGCCAGCAAAGCCCTGGCAGCTTCTGTTGCTGCTGCATCTTGCTCCCTCCCTCCCCTTCTCCTGGAAGCTGATTGTTCTCTATCGTGTCTCACTCCATTAGCTAAATTAATTGAGAACTCCTGCAGTCCCTTAGAGGCCTGCCTTTCAGGATTTGTAGGCAGAAAGCTTGGTGCCATGCAACAATCAGTTTCTGTGTATCGTATCCGTGTTAAGGAAAGATTCCAAGGCTATGGATAATCTAGAAATAATTTCTATTTGGCTTCCTGTATTTACATCTGAAGGAATTTCAAAATCTCAGAGTTGGGCGGGACCTCTGGTCATCTAGTTCAATTTCTATCTCAAGGATGGAGATCTCCCACGGGGGGTATCCCATCCTGCAGCAGGCACTGTCAGGGGACCCAAAGGAGGTATAAAACAATAGACAGCCCTTGCTTTTGAGTCATAGTTTGGCTAGGGAGAGAAGACCTCACTAACTTTTAAGGCTTTGCTTCATCACACTGCATATATTCTCTAATTGCATGCAGAGAATCACAACTGCAGACTATTGGATTGGGAGGTATTTCAGAGGTCATCTACCCCAGCTCCTACTAATTAGATTGATCAAATAAGGTCTAAAAAGCCTAGTGAGGTTTAGTTTAGTGACTAGCCTAGTCAGATTACATACATTCCTTGAGCTGGAGTGTCCTTTCTGCATGCATGTGTATATGTATATTTTGTATGAATGTGTGCATATATATTACATGTGTATGTATGTATTATACACACACATGAAGCTAGCTAGGTATTAAACAGTGGATGGAGGGCTAGATGTGGAGTCAGTTAAATCCAAGTTGAAATCCAGCCTCAGATTACTTATTAGCTATATGGCTTTGGGCAAATCCCTTAACTTCTGTCTGCCTCAGTTTCTTCATCTGTAAAAGTGGGGATAATGACAGCACCTTCTTCCCAGGGCTGTTGTGAGAATCACATAAGGTATTTGTAAAACACTTGGTAAACTTTAAAGTGCTATATAAATGCTTGTGGTTGTTCAGTCCTTTATTTGGGATTTACTTGGCAATGAAACTGGAATGATTTGGCATTTCCTTCTTTAACTCGTTTTACAGATGAGGAAACTGAAGCAAAAAGGGTTAAGTAACTTGACCAGGGTCACCCAGCTAGTAAGTGTCTGAGGTCAGATTTTAATTCCCAATGCCAGCACTGAGCCACCCAGCTATTATTCCATAAACACATGTACATCAAACACAAAACTGTTATGAGAGATAGCTTGGAGTGGCGGGTAGAGAGCTGGCCTTGGCACAAAGTCTGAAACACCTGAGCATCCACAAACTTCTCGGTGCTCCAGGAAATGCTCTAACATTATATACCGAAGAGAAGATACTGACTTAGCATTGGTAGAGGGAATTTGTTCATGTAGGGATTTACCTCTACCCCCGAAATCACAGTCCAACCTGTATTCCTTAGACTTACATAATGATACACATCATACTATACAGGTATCAGAGGCATTCAGAGAAATTCCTATCAATACAAAGGCTGTTACAGAAAACGAGCGATTATATTTATTCTGCTTGGTCCCCAAAACTAGAACTAGGGACACAATGAATGTTAATGACAAGGAGCAGATTTTGGCTTTAGATGAGCAGTTTCCTGACCCCAAATAGAAGGGGCTGACTTATGAAGTTGTGAGTTCCCCATTACTAGAGGTGTTTGTCAAAGATATGGGTAAGCAGATTTCATTTTCATGCCAGAGTTGGAATAAATGACCACTGAAGTTCTTTCCAGTTCTGAGATACTATGATATACCAAACTAGATACTTATATTTGTACTTAGGCATGCTCTCTTTAAGAGAATATGCTATAGTGGAATTTTGGACAGAAAACAAGAGATGTGGGTTCTAGTTCTGCCTTTGCCCCATATATTTGATCTAAGAACTTGGACAAATAAGCTTCTCTTCTGTTTCTTTAAACATCAATTCTTTCAACCTTTTCTTATGTTACGGTTTCTGGACCCCTTGCCATTCTCGTCACCTTCTTTTAAGTACATTTTCCTAAAATGTGAAACCCGCAATTGGACAAAATACTTTATTATGTAGTCTGGACTTCAGCCTAAGAGTTCTTTTGGCAGCTGTGTTCTATTGATGGTCTTATAGTCTGCAAACAACTAAAATCTAAAAGCGCTTTTCTCTTGAAATGGCCGTCTTTTTGCTTGTATAGTTGATTTAAAAAAAAACAACTTAAACACAGGCCTTTATGTTTAACCCTCCATTAAACTTCATTTTGTCTTTTTATAAGCATATAAAACTAACTTTTCACAATACCTTTGAATCCTAATTATTAGCTCTTTTCAGATTTATCATCTAAAAATTGATAAGCATATCTTTTTATCTTCCTCCATGCCTTGATAAGAATGTTGAACAGCACCGTGTCAAGGTCAGAGTTCTTCAGCAGGTTCACATGGAATCATTTATCAATACTTTTTGGGTATGGTTCTTTAGCTAGTTATGAAGCTCTTGTAACCATGTCATTTTGATCATAGTAGAATTATAGAAATGTGAAAGTGAAAAAAATGACATAAGAATTCATTTAGTCTAGCCACCTGCTTGAATACACTGTGCGATGGAGAACTCACTGCTGTATGAGCCATTTCATTCCATTTTTGTCCAATAAAATGTTAAAAAATTTCTTTTATGTTGAGCCCCAATATGCTTTTCTGTAATTTCCCATCCATGGAGCCAAGAATAAATTTAATGCCTCTTCTGTGTGACAGCCCTTGCAATAATGAACGTGGGTGTCTCTAGTTTTCTCCATGTTGGACATCCCTACTTGTCATCACCATTTTTGATATATGGCCAGAAAAAGGGAACTGTTACACGAATATAAGCTATTCTTTTGTATTTGAGCTTTGCAGTAATGTTATGAGGTACCCAATGCTAACAGGGTCTTTGTTTACAGAGGAGGTAACACATTTACAGAAGTGGATAGATTGCTTAATGTCACTACTAGCAATGCTATGACTCAAACCTAGGCCAAAAGGGTTGAAGTGGATGGCTTCAAATTCACTGCTTATTACATCATTTTTCCTCTACCACATTTCTAAGCTATTTGAGGGTAAGGCCTATTTTATAAAATTAGAGGGAGGGTTCACTAATTATGGAATGATTGTCACTGTGTCCTTTCTGCTATATCATTCTATGATTGAGTTGAGAATTTAAATAATCCAACAGTGACCTCCAGGATGACCAAAATCACAGATGAACTATGATTTTATTCTTTCTTCAGAAGAAACAGTAGTATTACATTCCTCAAATGTGGTTCATACATCTGAAATATCTTGGTTCTTTTCTTTCTTTTATTTGTAGAAGGTCTTTATGTTACTTGCAATTTCATCAAAGGTAAGCCAGGATGTCTCTGGAAAAATGCCAAATCATGCTGTAAGTTCACCAGTTTCAAGTAATTTATTACCTTCTGAAAATAAACATTGGGTAAATTATTTTTATAATTACAGCCTGCTGCTTGTAACTGTGAATCCCTCTAGATAAGCTTACCCACTTGCTGGTTCCCTCAACCCCAAAGTTTCACACTCAGTAAAATTGGGCCTGTTCCTTCTTGTAAGGAGAATGAAGATGAGGAGGAAATGGATAGAAAATGTAGCCTCATGCTTTAGTCTTGAGAAGGGTAGTATGGTTCTGATTTCAAGTCAAATGTGCATAGTTTAGGTATCACTGAACGTAGGACAATGATTTGGGTCCTTTGAGTTGTGTACCCAAAGGTGCTAAAAACCTGAATAAAACAGAAACATAAAGAAAGGAGATGGGCAATTTCACAAAGCGGAAGGCAGCATATTCTGAAAACCGGTTTTTTTTTCCTTGTTTAGTCAGCTCTGAACCCAATTTCCTCTTTTTAAGGAATCTTTGGAGAAGGAAAAAATTTCTTAGAATCATCAATATTCAGAGGACCCTGGAATTTAATGTTTTGGTCAAGAAGTAAAGAGCACAGAAGATGTCTTAGGATGTTAGTTCCTAGAAATAGAGCTCTCACTTTAATATTTAACACTGTGGATATAAGAAGGGATTGGGAGAGATTTGGAAGTAATGGCAAGAAACTTGAATTTCATGTTAAAGAATCACTAAAGGAACTTTCTGGCAGTGTCATGGTTTGAGTATTAAACAGAGAACATAGGATATTAGCCCATGATCCTTATGAAAAGAGTTAAAATCAAGGAAACTGAGGTAGGTGTAGGAGTGAAAGTGAGAGAGACAAACAAAGCAGGGTGAACCATAGACTTTTTAAATAAGGCACAAAATGGCCATCTAATGGCTGTCTGAAGACAAGTAAGAGTCTCCAGGGGCCAAGGATTCTTATCTTAATGACAGAAGTCATAAAAGTAGGACATATTCTATGTTGGGTTTTTTTAAAAAGAGAAGTAGTTGACTATAAAGTAGGAATCTACTTCCTTTCAGTGGGAATTGTTAAATCTTGTATGTGCCTCTGGAGAGGATTTTGTCATGTTTTTCATATCTGGGACTGCCTGACCTGGAAGAAGGCCTTTCTTTTTTCATAGGAAGGACCCTTTTTGCTAGCCACTCTCCATCCTGTGGTCATACTATTATCTTTCACTCAGCAGTAGCAGTCCTTGATTCTAGAATTATAGGAATTTAAGTGGAGAACATCTAGTACAAATCTCTTACATTTTAAAGAGGGAGGAAACAAGAGGCCCATAGAAGGGAAGTGGCTTGGCCAAGATCATCTAGTCAGCATATAGCAGAACAAGGGCTTGACCCTGGTCTTCTTACTCTAAATTCAAGGCTTTCTTCAATATTCCAGGCTATTCAGACCTAGCTCAGTTCCACCTAGGTCAGATCTCCTAATTTTAATCTTAACAATATTCCAAACTCTGCCCCTTCGCCCCCATTAGATTACCATGGAAATTAACTGCTTGGCTAGAACTTTATTCACCTATTTTAAATCAAACTTTCCCCATGACTGAAGGACTATTTTTGATTTTTATGATACATTGAACAAAAAGATAAGCAGTTTCATTTTCTAAGGCTGCTAGATTAAATCCTTCTCTTTAGAGGCAAGATCCTTAAGAATGTACAGAGGAGAAAATGTAACAAGAAACTTCTTAAAAAAAGGAAGATGTATCTGCACTGAGGAGCACAGCCAAAAGAAAAGAAATTACACCGTGGACTTCACTGGTAACACCTTTTTAATAGGTCAAAGTAACTGTACAGTTCATTATATTCTTCCTGAGAATAATTTATTTCCCCCAACAAACTAAAGGGAGTGTATTTTTCATTATTATTTAACAGAAAGGATGGTATAACTCGAAACCAAAAGAAAACACGACCACTCTGTGGGAGTGCTTTCCCTAGAAGGACACACAACGATGGGTTAGTTAACTACAGCGGCTTTTAAAATATTCAACATGGCTTTAATCTTTCTTTATAAATTATATAAAAATGGGGAACAGGGATGGTTACAGAACCTCTTTTCCAAATGCACTTTAAGTGTGCTCTGGTACAAAGCAGCATTTCTGCTTTCATGGAAAATAACATTGCTACAAAAAACTGGCACATTATTCTGGTGAAAAAAGAGAAGAGTTTTTTCAGTTGTGTTCTATAGCTACTTTCCAACCAAATGCTTCACACATCCACATGAAAGGAAAAGGCAGGAAAGATGGAAAGAACTTTAGTTTGTTCTGAAATGACTGAAGTCATCAAAATATAGCTTTGATTTTCTTTCTCTGTAAATTGGGATTAGCATATTGCAACTTAAAGTATTTCAATTTTAAAAAATTCCAGTCTGGATAATATCTGTACTGTAGGCAAAAGAATTCTCAGCCCTTTGGGTTTCCCAGAATTCTCCACTTGACAATACTTTCTGTTTTTCCCTCAATCTGCAGCTTGCACAGTTCAAGCTTTAAAATTTTCATCCCTTGACCCCACTGGGCATGTGCATCCTCTAGAATGGCATGAAAAATGAGACTGTTCTTCAGGAGTCTTATGAGCTTCTTGTGTACAAACTTCATTCTCAAAATGTCATGTTTTTGGATCCCAGACCATTTGAACATCATGATTAAAGAAACAAAAACAAAAACAACAAAAATCTGTGGTTACACTTGAAATGAGCAACAGTCTTCTACCAGCTGTAGCAGGAGTTGGTGGCAACCCAAGGAATACGCAGGATCCATCTTCACTGCTGGTGGAAGGCTGGGTGACATCTTTGTAAGAGCGAGACGGAGACAGCTCTGAAATAGTTTCCCTTGACGAGCTCAGTGTGGTCTGGCCTGCCCCAGCATTTTCAATCTTGCTTGATCAATGACATCTAGTAAGTTTTTGGCATCTACAGCCAGTGCATGAGCAGCCGTTAGCATTTGCTTTTTGTATTCCTGCTGGAGGCTGGTCATGACGTACTGTTGTGCCAGTTTCATCTTGTTGATCAGCTCACCCAAGTCCGAATTCAACAGCTTTTGGGCCATCTCAATCTGGGAGAAAAGAGTCAGGTCAGAATGGTAGAGGGCAAAATGCAATTATCAAATGATTTTTATTTGTATATTGGCTAAAATGAACAGGAGCTTGGGGAGCTTATATGGGGAAAGGACCCACTGTACTTTCTTATCCATAATCTGTATTTCAGTAGACCCATTTAGATGATGTACAAGTGCTTCATAGGGCCCTCCCTTTCTAGTGGTGAGAACCCTATGATTTTTCTTTCTTTCTCCTTTCAAAAAGTGTCTAACTCTTCCCTCCAAATACATCTACCATAGTGCTAATGGAACAAAAACCAATCCTTTCCCCCCAAGTATTCATAAAATAGACTAAAAGCCCAGGCATCTTCTCATGCCACCACAGAAGCCCCTTGACTCTGATAAACCAGATGGAATCCATGAGAAGGAATTATTTGGGAGGTAAGAGAATGCCTTGGTCTCCTTTCATCTCCCCTCTCCTTTCTCACTCCAGCTAGAAGAGGATTTTAGAACTTTGGAAGATTAGAGAATCTGGACTTTGTCATCAGTGTTCTAACAGTATTCCCAGGACAGAGACTAGAGGAACAGAATATTCAAGGCTTTATATGGAGCCCAGCAAAAAAGTTACCCCATACTTAAAGGGAATGCCTTGAGGACCACACCAAAACAATTTCTAGAGCTGTGGATCCCTGTTGCCTCATGTTCTCACTATGCTTGAGCCCATTTCCCTATGAACCCTTTACTTAGGAAGTAAGAGACTTTTTTTTTTGGAGGGGAAAGGGGAAGAAGACGGGGGATGTTTTGTACCAAATATCCTTGTTATAACACCATGGCAAATACCTTTAACAAACAGCTATTAGGTCTGGCTGACTAATATTTGTTGTTCATCATGAAGCACACCAGTAGGGGCTCATGAGCTATACAGCACTAGAAAAACAGCTCTGGTAATAACAGGCCCTTTCAAATTGACTAGAAATAAAGGATAAAAGAAGAGAATGCAAAAAGTATGTCTTTCTCTAAAAGGGCAAGGCTACTTTGTGTGGGAGAGCATGAAGACTTGTCCTGCTTCCTCTCAGGCAAAGAACCAACCTGGGTGAGAATTGACAAAGGACCTTGCCTGAATGGCTTGGTGTGAGGATCCCAATCCTGCATGTTTCATCTCAAACATTGCTCAAGTTTTCTTCAGAGGTAACATTAATTATGATTCCCAAGGCAATGAACTAGAAACAAAAAGTTTTTACTCTCTAATACATGGACACCTAGGGTTTCAAATTCATACCTGAGAATCTTGTGCACAATGACAGCTTTAGAGGACTCTTTGTGGAATAAACAGCAGTAGGAAAGGAAAGGAAGCTGAAGTGCCTTAGAAGGATCACTGTACCCCAAGTGAAAGACAGATCAGTTTAGTGGAAAAGAGCACTGGACTTGGAATCGGGAGAGTTGGGTTCAAATTCTGACTAATATTCACTAGCTGAGTGACTACAGGTAAGTCACTAATACTCAGTCTCAGGCTCCTCATTTATAAAATGAGGCTATATGGAGTTTTGTAAGCAGGGTACTTTGGAAACCTGTAAGTGCCATTTACCAATATTAGTTCTACTGATCTGGGGTGAGATCATGAAGAGTGATGGGAAGGGAACTGATATTGTCAAGGAAGAAAAGTAGTAACAAAAATGGTTTCTCTCTAACTTAGTGTTCAGAGGTCTTCTCCAATTCTGGGATTCTGCTATTCAATGAATTTAGTTCAAGAGACTTTATTAAGGACTAGAATGAGGAAGGCCCTAAGCTTCCTAGCAACTTAGGCAAAGCAGCACACATACTCTCAAGGGCATTTTGTTACTGAGTAGTTGGGGACAACATTCTTTTTCTACCCCCATTGTTGTGATGCTCCTAGAGACTCTAAAGGTTTGGCATCACGGGAGTGTACCTTGCTTATTATGTAGAGATTATACAACCTCAGCCAGTCCAGAAACAGATGGGAAAGCTGGAAATAGGAAATTGGGATAAAAGTTGCCAGCAATTGATGTTGATGGATGGATGGCGAACTAAAGAGAATCGGGCTAGGTGAGCATAGCTGGATAACAATGTATTAGTATAATTGATTATATATCTTTTTTGTTTATGCATGGAAAGTTTCATGGTGAACTTTGAATCACCAGTTTCTCATGGATGCACTCAGCTAAACATAGATATCAGTAACGGCCTTGACTACCAAGCCTGCTTCCTGCGTGCTCAGACTGCTTGTAGCAGACACAGCAATATTTCTTGATACTGATTGCCAAATATTTTTCTTGGGGAAAGATATGGCACACCTGTCCAGAGGGGACTTTGCACCCTCCCAGATCTGAGCAAGTCAACAAGCCTGGACTCGGACATAGCTCAACGAGTCCTTGAATTCGGAGCAAGTCACAAGTCTCTGGATTCAGACACAAGCTCAAGAATCCGTCAGACTTGGCCCCCCACATAAAGTACTGTGCATTGTAATGTTTTTGTTGTGATTCTCTGAGACTTATCAACGCAAAAGATACAGACTCCTCTCAAATCATTTCTGTCATCCTCTTCTAGTCTTTTGTTACATATTCACTCTTTATTAAAGAATTCTGGTATTTTAGTATGCTCAAGTGACTAACAGCAAAATCACAACAGGCAAAATCAATGAAAATCACAAGAGCAGCTCGTTTACATGGTACTCGAGGTTTGCAAAGTGCTTTAATTATATTATTTCTTTGATTTTTACAATTGTCAGCGCTATAGCTAATGCCATTCCCATTTTACAGATGTGGATGATGAGGTACAGAGGGAATAACAGACTTGTCCAGGATCACGTGGCCAGGAAGTGTCAGGGTGAGAGGTGAATTCAGGCACTCCTTGTACCAAGTCCAGAACTCTCTTTCAGCTCCCTGCAAGGCAACTCTCTAGGGGGGAGAGTGAATTTGGGGTCAATCATATTACATGAAGCCAGGCTCCTGAGTAGAGGTGAGCAGCACCACTAACAAGGGCCCTAGGAGAAGGCACGTGTCAGACTTTGCCTTACCTCTCTGTGAGTGCTTGCTGGGAGCATAGGAATGGTCTCATCCACTGTTGCTAGCAATGTTCTTAGGGCCAAGCCAACTTCCTAATAGAGAACAATCAGAGCAAGCACTGAAATAAGAGCATTCAAGGGAACATAACAACACAAAGATTTGTTTCTGTTTTTTCTCAGTTAATTGTATTTCATTCCATTTGAGGAACTTCCTTCTCTTTATCACCATTCTGTAAGTAACAAGAGATGAAGGTGAGAGGCCATTGTCTTTATTTTACAGATAAGGAAACTGAAACCCAGAGGAATCGAGTCCAGTAGCTCTACTTCTTTCACTAATTCAGGACACATGCGGTGTTGGAAACCCGGCCAAGTCTTCTCACCCCACGTCTTGTGCTTTTAATTCAAGCAGACAATGCTATCCACCCACTTCTAACAAACAACTCAAAACACACATTTTCATACCTATCTCATTTAAAAAATAGTTCATTTTTAAGTTAGAAGTGTCTAAGTAAAGGAAATAAAGTTATTCTACATATAATCATGTTTACTAGTTCATAATCTTAGATATTAAATATTTTAAAAATTGTTTTAACTTTAATAAAATAATATCTTGTTTTGCTTATGTCCCTTTCTATTTTTCTTTCTGTGATATTTTAATTTTCATCCTTTCTCATGACCCCAGAACAAACTAAAGTCTGTGGGAAAGTATTATTATTCCCATTTGACAGAGTGACTGAAGGTCAACAACACAGGGCATTGTGAAATTAGCTAGAGACTCAGATTAACCAAGTCTTCGAACTGGAGGAATGTTTCTTTAAAATGTTTTTTGTTGTGCTAAGGAAGAAAACTGTCTGACAGATGAAGTCTTGCAGAAATGTGGAAAGGATACCATGGCACAGTGCTGAATAACTGTGCCTACCATACATCTTTCTATTTTTTTACTCAATACAAGTTTTTCTGTTAATCTGAAAGCAGAACTGCCAGAGCCTCAGCTTGAGCCTTCTGTAGAAAAAAAGTCCCCAAACCATCTATCGACAAATGTATCACCAGGTCGTTTTCTGTTGATTATCAGAACACGTTATAAATATACATATTTATAAAAGATGTGCAGATATGTAGATAATGTCACTTTTTTTTTTTTACCTTTACCATAGGAACATATTCCTCTGGGGGTGCAGGTTGGATCTTGCTGGACATTTCTATGACAGCTTTCACCAGGCCAGTTACATTCTCATAGACCTTGTCATTGGAGCGGTCCAGATTGGCAGTAGGAGGGGGGCTGATTTCCTGGGGCTGCAGCTGAGGAGGGAAGGTGGTTATTTCTCATTTCTCCAGCAGAGGGGGGTCACATCACTTTTATTAAATCAAGATAGGCTTTCAACAGAGCTCAAAGCAGGTAAGAACACAAGCAAGTTTTATTTAGTGCATTAGACATTTGGTTTGAAGATGACACAGTTGATCTAAATCATAAACAACGGAGTTCATATTTTCTTACTTTGAGCTCAGTTAATGAAAGAAATGACAATCACATAAACTATAAAAAACTCCAGTGTCATTCAGAGAGGTGATCTAGTATGCTCAACAAAACGATCCATTTGAAAAGAATTGGCACACTTTACTCCTCTGTCAAGAGACACCAGATTACAGACAAGCTCTATTTATTGGGCTGGCAGACTCTCTACTCCTAGATTCTTTCTCAGTGGACCTCTGCTTAAGTGGCAGTCCCACAGATGAGCCCCTAAATGTAAGGGGCAGGGGAATGTAAGGAATTTGATATAGGGAAGGGGGGGGCACATTAAAAGATGATATGCAGGGATGGCTAGGTGGCACAGTGAATAGAGCACCGGCCCTGGAGTCAGGAGGACCTGAGTTCAAATCCGGCCTCAGACACTTAACACAAAAAACTAGCTGTATGACCTTGGGCAAGTCACTTAACCCCAACTGACCTAACTTGCCCCC
Organism: Petaurus breviceps papuanus; assembly: GCF_028583685.1. Classification (NCBI taxonomy): domain Eukaryota; kingdom Metazoa; phylum Chordata; class Mammalia; order Diprotodontia; family Petauridae; genus Petaurus; species Petaurus breviceps. The sequence continues at coordinate 5,909,650 of NW_027187460.1, read as the reverse complement.
TCCAAAAAGAAAAAGATGATATCCAGAAGTTTTCTTTAAATAGGTGATTGTTTATTTCATAAAATGCAGAACGTTAGTGCTGGAAGCAGAAATCACCTAGTTTAATCTCCTAATCTTATAGATAAGGAAACAAGCCCAAAGAATGGAACTGATATGTCCAAGGTCAAATATAGCCAGCCAGGACCTGAACTCAGGTTTCTTGACTTCAAATTTAGTGTTATGTCTCCAGACAGATTTGAAATGATCACAATTTATCAATAACAACAAAATGCTAGAAATAACTAGTGGAAAAGAACATAGGTTTTGGAGTTAGAACACCTGGGCATGAACCCCAGCTCTGCTATTTTCTAGTGTGTGATTTTTGGCAAAACCCTTCCCCTTTCTCTGGGCCTCAGTTTATTCCTTTGTAAAATGGGGGGAAGGAGTGTACTAGAGTTTAGTGCTTCTTACACTGTGGGTCATGACCCATGTGGGGTCAACACAGAGTAGTAGGGAGAGACTTTAAAGACTATTCCAACCCTATCACTTTACAGATAAGGAGACCGAGGCCCTGCGCACTAAAAGGGCTGTGATTCAATCACAGCAGTGTGGCTGGGATTCAAACCCAGGTCTCTTGACTCCTGACCTAGAGTTTTCTCCAGGACATCATGCAAGGTTCCTTAAATCTTGAAATGTAATGCAATGATCCCATACATGAGTACTGTAATTTAACAAAACGAATTAACACGTCTCCTTCTGTAAATCTCCAAAAGTAATTAATTTTAATTGACAAGATTTTTAATCAACCACAAACAGGATAATTAAATATTAAATACCACCACCCAAGAATTACATATTGGTCTAAACTGCTTCTAATTGTAACCCTGAATTGTAAGTGAATGTCTCTGATTATTTGGATGAGTCATGCCAACAGAGCATTAATTCTGCTCTTGTTTTAGGTGGGGTTACTATGAAATAAAAAAGGACAAGAGGAGTTCACTTATTGCAAAAACGTCCATTTCATTTCTGGGAAAATACAAACATTGATTTTGACTGTGCTATAAGTGAAAGACTGCAAACTTAAAATGTGTTTCCATGATCAAGGAAAAGAAATGTAACATTATTTCTTCCTATAATGGGTTATAGAATTGCATGCAAAGGGGACCTGGATATGACAGAACAGCAGACATACGGATACATAATGTGCTTACCCTCCATGGCTATTGTTGAACGGAAGGTGAGGAAAAGTTAAAGGAGTTTACAGACGAAGGGGAAAAAAGAAAAAAAATATTAATAAACGTAGCAGAAAACAACCCCACAACAAAACATGTGCAGGACAAAAAAGGAGCTAGTTAAAAAAGCCTGCAACACAGATGCATTTCCTGATTCCCCTGCCATATTAGATGCTGTTCTGTTGGTTATGGAAGCATGGTGCCTGTGAAATCTGTTCCAGTACATCAGCAGATTAAGTCAAAGAGGTTTGCCATGCATCCCATGCTCACTTGGTACGAAATAAACAGGGAAAAAACATGCAAAGCTGGAGAGCAACAAATCAATCTGGCAAAAAGAAAAGGTGAACAGAGTTAGGCATCTTTTCAAAGTGGGAAGCAGTGTGCAAGTCAACACTGATGAAACCAATCCAATGCCTAAAACATTCAGAAGAAATTCTTAACTCCTGTATGAGTTTACAAAAACCTCTTTAAAGCCAATATAGTCACTCATTTATTCACCTGATCAACATTAAGTCCCCCACTACAAGTAGTGCACTATTCTAAGCACTTATGGAGACAGAAGGACTGATAAGAAATGGTTTCTGGTTTCATAAAAGCAACCAACTATATTCCTGGATTCAAGTCTCCTGGTTGAGGACATTTAAACAGAATGGGAACTTCTTCTGGAGTGATTTCAGTGACTGAGGTCTACAACTCTTTAAAAAGAAAAGGAAGTTGCCAATACTCCCAACAGAATTAATTTTTTTCTTTATTATTTATATAATGAAATACCAGGACTATATTGCTATACCTAAAAAGACATGGGTAAATTAATGTCAAAAGATTCCTTCCCCTTCCCCCTGGTGAATTTTTCAGTGTATGAATTTCAGAGATCCCTAGGTTAAAGGCATTCAAATTTCATTCATGCAAAGAAGGAGACACAAATTTCTACCAGTCCAATTTCTAAGTGTGGCTTTCATCTAGTTATCATAAGCTGTGCACTGTGGATCACAGAGTGCGATTTTTGTTTTTAGCTTGTAGTAGTGTTTGCCCATATAAAAATTGTATTAACATCTAGTTTAATTCGTGCAGTTTCCTGATCAGGGTCTTTACAGGAAAACAGATAACTACTAGGAAAAAGGACTAGTCAAATGCACAAGAATGTGCATTCAGAGAGAATGAAGGTGCTGTTTGCATGAACTTGAAGCTATAATTCCTTTTGGGACTGACCAGTAAGTGACTCAAGCAAAAGCTGGCCACCAAGTGGCAATAGTTTTGCCATGGTGATCTGTAAGTAGCAGGAATGTCCTTGAATGGCTGCTGGGGGAGGGATGTGTGTTTGCATGAAATCTGGAAATATTCCTGACATGAAGTCCTACTTCACTAGTGACAAGGAAATTCTGGAAAACAAAGTTGCAGGCTTCAACATCGATTATTGGATCTTGTACTTTCTGAGACTTGGCAACTTGGAAAATCCCTGGAAACATTTTACTTTGAACCACTATGCTGTGCACACATGGCCATCTTCATTTGTGCTGATGTTGTGAGATACAAATAATTCCTGAATCAAAGAATAAAGTCTTCAAAGAAGAAACCAGAGAGATTTAGGGCTAAATGCTTTTTGAGTGAATGTACATAAAATGGGGTCCTGAGACAGATGATGATTGAATATTTGTGAAAATGTTTCAAAATGGTTCATTATTCAAACACGGATACCTCCTATGTTTTAAACAATCAACTTATTTTCTAATAAGGTTTATTCTATTAACTTAGAAAATTATGTATCATGACCTCCTCTGATGTCTCATCATAGAACAGAGGGAAAAGGCTATGCTGTTAGACTTAAAAGCAAGTTTTACCAAGTGTGAAATCCTCAAATATGAGCCTCGTGATGGATCAGTGTGTCTGTCTTGGGAGAACTTTAGTTAAGTCAGCTGGTGACTAGTGGATGAATTTTTGGGCCAACCCAATTACTTAGGAAATGTACAGGAATTGTAATCAATGCCAGTAGAAAGAGAACTTAATTAAACAGATAGAACTTTGGACATTTCAGAGTAACCATATGGTCTTTTTCACAAATCATGTTTGTGCTGTGACTTTTGAGGCCAAAGAATCATAGCTGTGGATTTCCTTCAAAAGTCTTTTTTTCTCTTTAAGTGTGGGATCACTGAAGAGGCAGCATGGTGGCCCAGTGACAGAGCACCAGGCCTGAGTCAGGAAGACTTGAGTTCAAATTCAGCCTCAGACATTTAGTAGGAGTCACTCAATGATGTCTGCCTCAGCTTCCTCATCTATGGTATGAGCTGGAGAAGGATATGGCAAAACCGTTCGAGAATCTTTGCCAAGAAAACCCCAAATGGGTCCTCTTGAGTCAGACACAACTAAAACGACTCAGTAACAACAAAAGAGCTCACTGAAATGGATCATTGTGGCTTGTTACAATGATCCGCAAAAACATTTCGTTACTTTCATTTTTTTGTTGACCCTTTTATTTTAAAGAGATTATAGTTGCACAGATGATAGAAATATCATTCCAGAACTCTGGTTAAAGCTACAAAAGTCCAGGACTGTCTGTGCTAGTTAACGACATTAGAAACTCAGTTTTAAGCTACAAATACTCCTCGGAACTCTGATGTACAATTTAAAATGAATGTGTGCATGTATGACTTCCAAATAAAGGATCCCATATGAATCATATTTGCTTGATACCTGGGGAGAGGCCATATTTAGGTCATATTTCTTTATTTTAATGAGTAGAACTCTGATTTGAAACAGAAAAATAATTAGTTTCTCTTTAAATCACATTGAGATCCAAAGAGTCAGTAAGCCTAGAGAATATTCTCATTTGTCTCAGGCATGTTAGTTTGCTCTTCAAGACTAGAAGAAGTTGGCTCTGCATTTCAATGAATAAACAAAGTGACTCACTGGGAAAGGAGAGAGATGTTTTCAGAGAAATCACAATGCATCAATCATATTAAACTATAAAACACATAAGGCTTAAAAATATTTACCACCCATTGGGCAAATGCTTAATTAAAGTGTTTTCTCACAAAACTGAAATCATTCCTTTTGGCACTGACTTGAGGAATGAATGTCCCAGTTACTACACTGGCTTTTATTATGCCCATGACCGGCATTTAAGGCCCTTCACGATATGCTACCACTTCACTTTTTCAGTCTTCTCTCATATTAACTCCCCATGTTCAAGCTAATCTGAACTACTCTCTGCTCCCCAAACACATCTTGCATTTTTTATGTATCCCTACTTTTGCTCATGCTGTTTCCTAGGCTTGGGACAGCCTTCCTCACCCTTACCCCCACCCTCACTCCTGTTCTTTGTCTATGGAATTTCAATCCATCTTTAGAAACACTAATTAAAATGCTACTTCCTTCTGGAAGTTTTACTTGATCTATTCCCTCCCTCCCACTAGAAGTAATGAACTGCCTGTCCAGATCTGACATGGGTACTTTATTTTGGAAATCTCTATTACGCTTATCATATAATACTGTGTTTCACAGCTATCTGTACTGACATTTTCTCTCCCTACCGTATTGTGAGCTTAAGAATAGACTGGGTTTCAGCTGAACTTTCTGCCTTCCCGTAGTGTGCTCTGCACATAGATGATGACTTAATGAATGTCTGATTATGGTATCATCTACATGGTATGAACAAGAAACTCCACCCTACAGTGTGCACTGTATGTCCCACAAAGATTTGGAGGGACTTACCTTCACTCCCTCATTGTAACTCTCCACAGGGCTGTTGAGGCTGGCGAGGCTTCCCAGATGGCTGGGTGCTCCTGGGCGAGGTGGTTTCTTTGGTGGAGCTGCATGATCTAGTTAGATGGAATGATTTATGATTAAAGGTTTATAAAAATTCCATAGGATGAGAGAGCAAGGATGGTTGTGAGAGGCACCATTGGAGGAGGTCCTCATATTGAAGAGATCACAAATCCATAGGAGTATATCTAAACAAAAGCCAATACTAACAACACACTGAAACTGATCTTGAAGATGAAAATCTATCGAGGTGTATGCAGCAGACACTGATTTACATTGTTTGATAACCAAGATTTTTTAAAGGTCCTCAGCATACTGAGGAGGAGAATCTGTTATGAACCATCATATCTGCTAAGGAACCTATAGAAAAGGGATGAAAGCAGCACTAAAACCTTTAAAGCAATCTATCAGATTTCCTGTACATTTTCTAGAAACCTTGTGTGATAAGGTTAATTACATTTCCCAAGATTATAAAAAATTTAAAGTGTATCTGATCTCACCTGGCTTACCCACAGGTTGATAAATGTGCTGGTTTCCAGTCTGTCAAAAAAAAAAAAAAAGGTTCAGTGTACTTGTTTACAAAGTCTAAGTCCATGTAAATCGCAAAATGTCTAGAATTTGGAAGGGGGAATTGATCAGAGGATTATAGATATTTAGAGCTGAAAGGGAACTTGATGATAGAATGAAAGTAAAGCCTAGGGAGATTAAATGACTTACCTAGGATCACACAGCTAGTCTGTGGTGATATTTGAATTTGGATTTTCCTGATTACAAGTCTTACAGTTAATAAGATGACAATGCAGGACATTTTGTTGGGAAGCATCTCAGGAACAACTCCTCAAGGATGCCAGTTATGTGCCTTGCTTAGAGGACACAGGGAGTGTCTAGTATTGGCTGACTAGAACGCAGGAGAATGGACTATTACTGGAGAAGCTGCCTGCTTCTGTAGGCTATAAAAGTAATGCAAGAGACCAGCTTTTTCCTCTTTTTCTCTTCAGGACTATTCTCTTTTTCCTTTGGGCCTTTCTTCCAGAGTACAGCAAGGTAGGGGCAGGGGATTTGCATCTCCTTCTGCCTCTATCCACCAGAATCCATCATGGCTGAGTTGCATGTGCTGATTAATAGCCTGAGCAAAGATCAGAGGTGTTCCTGAGAACCAGAGCTACTACCAAAAAAAGCCCATGCCCAACAGGTTGACTGGTAAAATTCAACAAAATGATCCAGAGCTTCCCTAATCTTTAGCTATATGATTTCCCTCACATCCTTAAAAAAAATTAATCTAATTTACTTTTAAAACTTCAAATATTCCTTGTACATGACTTTTATTTATCATTTCATCAAATGATACTAGGCACTTATTTGTACTGAGGTCTAGTTTTATCCTGACTCACTTTCAGAGTAGGCAGCAAGCACAAGAAAACCAATGTCCAAACAACATAGGACCTTTATTCTATGGTAGGGCAGTCCTCTTTAAATGTGCCCTATTGAAGGGGGCACCTACACCCTAGGGTTGTTGTAAGGATTAAATGAGATCATATTTGTAAAGCATTTAGCACACCATCTACCCCACAGTAGGAACCTACCTTTCCCTCCTTTTCTCCCTTCCAATTGCTAACATGTTTACTAGTGAGCTTTACAGCTTTTTGAACAAAAGGAAAAATGCCTTCCTAAAAATACAGGGAAGTTTCACACAGATATAGAGGTGTGAGCAATAGCTGAGTTAATTCATTCCTCTGAAAACAAAATTTAAATACATCTAATTCAAGACTGTTACTATATACATCACAGATCGCTTAAAGCTTTAGGAATAGCAATTCTGATTAGTGAAGATTCTGATAGTAAACTATTTCATCCCCTTACAATTTCTCCACTGGTTTAGGACTGATTATTAAAACATTTTGTTGTAATATGTTGGGCACCTCCTTTAACCTCCTATATTAAGAATAAAAACACAACTGAAATCTTATGAAACAGACTTAAAAATTCAGAGATAGCATCTCACAGGTGAACCACTATTTAAAATTAGCTAAAGACAATTGGTAAAACATGTCTGTAATGAGTTCATAAGGTATATTCTTTTTTTTTTGCCTTTTGGAGGGCAATTGGGGTTAAGTAACTTGCTACACGGCTAGTTGTGTGTGTGTGTGTGTGTTTTAAGTGTCTGAGGCCGGAACCAAACTCAGGTCCTCCCGACTCCAGGGCCGGCGCTTTACTCACTGCACCACCTAGCTGCCCCATAAGGTATATTTTTTAAAACGTCCATGTTGTTTTTCTTGGACCTCAGTATCTTTACTGTGTTTCTTATTATATAGGCTATATAAGTGGGTTTAAGTTGGTCCCTTTGACCTAAAACCTTTTTTTTTTTCCATGTTGGTTGTAAGCAGAGACAATTCAGTTGACACTATTTTTCTGTCATACTCTGCAATGGAATTACTGGCCATTATCTACTCTTGGCTTGTAGATCATGCCAGCTGGATTTGGAATCTGAGGATCTAGGTTTGATCACTAACTATCTGTGTGACCTTGCCCAACCAATCAGTCAATGAGCGTTTATCAAGTGTTTACTATGTGCCAAGCATTGTACCAGGGATTAGAGATACAAGTACAGTTCCTACTCCCAAGGACCTTAGTTCTAATATAGAGGCAACATGGTGCTAAGTCATTTAACCTCTATGGGCCTGAGTTTCATCTGGAAATGAGGAGGTTAGACATCTGAGATTCCTTCCAGTTCTTAAATCTATAATCCTATGACCTTCTAGCTAAGTTAAGTGGCAGAGTGAATAGTGTGTTGGACTTGGAATTCACTTATGAGCTCTGTGTCCCCAGGCAATTTTTAAAAATATCTCTCAGCTTCAGTTTCCTTATATATAAAATGCAGATAATAACAGTATCTACCCTCAATGGTTGTTCTGAGGATTAAATGAAATAATATGTGAAGTACCTTAAAAAATCTTAAAGTGCTATATAAATGTTAGTTATTATTACTGCTGTGCAAAAGGAATTAAAAGTACCTAAATGTCTATTAAAAACACTGTGCCACACACAGAGACAGAAAAACTGATACACCCTAATTTGAGTAGATTGTCTCTTTCTGTTATCAGGAGATGTTTCATAAGGAATTCATAAGCAATTCTAATTAACAACCCTTCAGAGTTGGCAGGGCAAATACTGCTTTACCTATTTTATAAGTGAGCTATGTGGCTATGGGCCAGTCATTGAATCTAAGACTATAAATTATAGCTGAGTTACCCAACTGGTAACTCAGCTCTTCCTCTCTCTCTTCTGCAATGGAAGGTAAAATTTGATGGCCAGAAACTGCCTCCTTCCCTCTCTTCCTCCCTCCTTTCTTTCTTCCTTGCTTCTTTCCTACCTACCTTAAACCCAGTTCACTGTGAAGCTCATAGATTGGACCACAATACATCCCGGCCCAAGCTCCACTTAACGGCTGTAACAGCCCACCTGGCTTACAGTAAACATCAATGGTAACTGTTTCTCTTTGCAACTGCAACCCCCAGGGTCTTCCCTTCCCAGCTTGCCTTTTTTTCTTTTTTCTAATTAAAGGGTCCATCCCTTGACTCACTTCTTAAAGAGGCCTATTCACTGAATGGGGGTTATCTCACTCTGAGTACCTGAAAAGGCCTTAGCCTAAAAGGGCCAGGGTCTCCCACTGCATCTTGGGCCATCTCCAGTCATCCTGATGAATATCTTGGCCACTGGACCCAGATGACTCTGGAGGAGAAAGTGAGGCTGGTGACCTTGCACAGCCCTCCCTCACCCAAATCAAAGTCAACTCCAAGTCATGTCATCATTTCCTTTATGCCATGGTCCTCTTTGAAAACAAAGGACAAATACATAAATTATAGCCACCAACAAGTTTAAAAAGATTTATAGATAAGAAAACTGAGGCTCAGAGAGGTAAATGACCACAAAGCCAGGAAGATACAGGATTCAAACACATTTCTTGACTCCAAATTCAGCGTTTTCCCCCATCCATGCTATCCCCACAACCTAGTGATTATTTAGCTGATAACTTCATTGTAGATCATTAGCTGATGATCCACAATGTCAGTGAGGGCCATTTATAGTAATAAAAATAGCAATAACTAATATTCTATTTAGCTGTTCAATAATATGAAGTTCAATGACTGAATATACAGATCTGTGAAATCATTTGCATGGAGATAACTGAATCCATGGAAGATGATGAGGTTAGCAATAGAGGCAGTTGTAGCACCAATGCAATATTCACAATGCCAATGGTGACTGTGAATATAGTGGCATAGTGCTCAACTGCAAATTATAACAGACTCTCCATATATAAGACAGAAGCAAAACATTTATTCAGACACCAGAAAACCAAATTCTAACACCAGGAAACTAAATCCATCATAGCAATATAGAAGTTAATAAGCCATGACAGTACAGATAGCCACATTATCCTTTAGCCTTCCCACAAACCAACACAAGCCTAGCTGTCATAGTAGGTGGCAAACAGCCAATATTTACTCACAAGCCTGTCTCCCATGGGTGAGTCCTCTCTTCCCTCCCTCCCTAACTGCTCTGACTCCCAGTTTCCTGTGGGCTCTGCTCCACCCTTCAGAAAACTCCTCCCACCATAGGCTCCATATGATTACATTCAGCCTATTAAGGGGCAGGGAAGGTCTTCAAATTCCCTTAGGATTATTAAGGGGTAGGGAAGATCTTCAAATTCCCATTACCATTACAGCAGTACAGAGCAGAGATGTCAAATGTGCAGAGCACTCATGTGTATGGCCGAGTCAGATTAAAATGTGATTGGGAAAGATTTCATAAAAGAACTAGAAATACAACAAAACATAGATAATGTGGTTATGTGGCATTCTAAGTCAATACACGGCCTGCAGAGATCTTTACGTTTGGTTTAATGCTTCCTGTTTCTGTTTGTTCGACACCATTAGTGTCAAGCAAAGAGAAAAGGGCCCAGGTATGTTAGGGTCCACACGCAATATGTGAGCAGGATACAGATGATCTAACAGGGAAGACTAAGAAGAAGTCGTCAAACATGGAGGAGGAAAACCAAGCCAATTCCAAAACAGACCTCCGCTTTTCCCTCAAAACCTAAGCTCTTCCCAATTTCTTCTCACTGCCGAGGGTACTATCATTCTCTCAGCCACTCAGGCTTGGTGCCACCCTTGAATCCTCATTCACATTCACCTCATGGATTAAGTCCTACTGACCATTTTTACTGTTTCTACCTTCATAATATCGTGTGTGTGTCTGTACAGTTGTTTGTATGTTGTGTCCTCTATTACAATAGAAGCTCCTTGAGGGCAAGTACAATGTTTCTGTTTTTCTTTATGTTCCCAGCACTTGGCACAATGTAAGCATTTAACAAATACTTCTTGACTGATCTCAAATGAGTGCAACAAAATTAAGAAATTGCCTTCAGAAACACACAGAGATGGGGGTGTGTGTGCTGTGGGAAAGTGAAGCCATAGAAAAAAAGCATTAAGAAATAATATGTCCTATTAAAAGTGCTCAGTGGTAAATAACAGGCCTTTTAGGGCAATCTTCTGTTTTTGTTTGCTCTGCTACAGTCAAAATGGAGCAGTTTTAGAAAAATGCAGGCTAGACTAAAGTTGCTCAGTTATAATTCAAAGTGTAGTCTATAAATACATATACACAGAGGCATGCATTTGTGTGTACGTATGCGTATGTGTAAACTGATTTATTTTGATTCAGATATCTTCTCTGGATCCTATCTCTAAAGCAATGAACAGAATAGAGAAAGGTAAAATAAATTTCTTATTAGAAAGGACACCTGTGTACATTTGATTACGTATCTGTTTAGAAATGAACATTCTTTCATTGCTATAAAAATCTGTATTTATACCAGATGAGAAATATATTTGAAATTACCTCAATCCCTTTCTCATAAGGAGAATTTTTGGTATCTCTTAGAAAAGTGCCCAGAAGGAAAAATGCTATGAGAACAAATTTTTTTTTTTGCTTTTTGGAGGGGGGAGGGCAGGGCAATTGGGGTTAAGTGACTTGCTCAAGGTTACATGGCTAGTTTTTGTGTTAAGTGTCTGAGGCCGAATTTGAACTCAGGTCCTCCTGACTCCAGGGCCAGTGCTTTATTCACTGCGCCACCTAGCCGCCACAACAAGTTTTATTTCTGATGATGTTTCTACACAAAGTCAAGATGCTAGAGGCTCTTATGATGTTAGAGTAATAGGAAATTTGAATATATGCCATACAACTTTCTATACAAAATCAGTAACCACATGCGCAGTGTATATATTCTGTTAAGACACAAAAAATCTGTTTATTGTTTGTTAAAAGGTTCCTCGTACTAATATGTTGCCAACTGCATTTCTTGAGTTTTATATGAAAAATTTGAACTTTCAATTATTTTGGCTACAGAAGGAATTTTCATTCCATAGCATTTCAGTTCTTGGCCTCACATTACAAAATCCCAACAATTTAAAAAATTTTATGTGGCAAACTTCGATACATCCCAAATTAGAAATTTAAAAAACAGATCAAAAACTTTTCTTGTATTTGCTTACCGGACCCTGAAGACTTCCATCCTCTCGGTCAATGCTGCCTCGAGAGAGCCTCACATCAGGTTTCTAGAAGAAGAGAAAACCCCCATAATTTCAGTTTCTGCTTTACAAACCAATATGCAAAACTGAAATAAATACCTGTGTATTAAATGCCTCCCAGACTCAGGAAAATAAATCTGTGAACTAAGTCAGCTCAACTTGCCCAGTTTTAGAAATATACAGCAACATAAACATTGCAAAGTGCCCTTATCACTGTCTGCACAGGCATGCTTACACAAATGCTGACTACATCATTGCCCCAATGTAACAACTGGGAAAATCATCATTTTATTTCACTTTGTGGCAGCCAAGCATTTTCACAGGGGATGTGTTTTCTTTTTAACAAGAGAAAAATTTTGAGCTTAAGATTAGAAATATGGCACATTCATTGCTGTTCCTAGCTAGGAATAAGCTTATGTGAATTTAGCTGTTTTGCTAAAGTGGCAAATGGGGCCAATTTTATTGAAAATGACATCCAGGATCCAGAAAACTCATAAAAAAGCTGGATGTTCCTCTAGGTTCTAAGAGTAAACAAGCTTTACTGTTACTAGAATGAACAAGCTAGTTCACATGACATTTTAGGGAGAGAGCACAAGGCTGACTGAAAACACAAAACCAAATATATTTAAAGAAAAGCTGTAATAAGACCACTCTGGAATAGCAGGTTCTAGTCTTGGAGCACACACAACAAAAGCACAGACATTCAGAGTTCATCTATTTCAACCCCTACCCAAAGAAGGATCTTGACTACAGTCTACTTGACAAACAATCACAGTCTCTGTGGGAAGACTCGTAAATGAGGCATACTGACTGTCAGTCAGCCAGTTAGTAAGCATTTATTAAGCACCTACTATGTGCCAGTCACTGTGCTAAGCACTGGGGATACAAAGAGAGGCCTGCTCTCAAGGAACTCATAGTCTATATGAAAACAAAGGTATAAAGATAAAATACATACAAGATAAATTGGAGATAATCAACAGAGGGGAGGCACTAGCATTAAAGGGGTACTAGAAAAGGCTTCTCATAGAAGATGGGATTTTGGCTGGGACTTGAAGGAAGCCAGGGAAGCTAAGACGTAGAAGTAAGGAGAGAGAGAGTGCTCCAAACCTGGAGGACAGACAGAGAATATGCCCAGGGCCCAGGAATGGAGTGTTTTGCCTGTGGACAGCCAGCAGGCCAGGTTTACTGAAGCAAAGAGGATGTGGTGGAGGTAGAACTGAACAAGACTAGAAAGGTAGGAGACCTGGGGCTAGGTTATGAAGGGTTCTGAACACAAAATAGAGTATTATGCAGTTAATCCTGGATGTGATAGGGAGTCACTGGAGTTTATTGATCATAGGGATAACACAACCACTTCCTCAGCCAATCCCTTTCATTTTAAAACCAGTCCTGGTTCCTCTTTGGTACATGGGCTCAGAATTCCCCTCCATTCTAGTTGCTATCCTTTGTATACTCTCTAATTAATCAATGTCCTTCCTAAACTGTGGCATACATAATGAAACCCAATGTTTCCAGATAAAATATGACCAAAGCAGTTTCACCTTATTCCTGGAGACTATTCTTCTTAATGTGGCCCAGTATCACAAGAGGCTTTTAGTCTTGGAAGGGATAAAAGACTCATCTTTTTATTTGTGCTCTAGAGGCCTCTAATTTTCATGCTTTAAAAAAACCCAAACAATTGTGTAAGCACACATTTTATGAAAGTACAAATTTATGGAAAGCCAGTATGAATTTTTCCCAAATTTGGGGATCCTAACGTATAAATAAAACATTTTTAATTTTGACCAGAACTAGTATAATTTTGAGTACTGATTTTCTTGATCAAATTTACTTTACATGTAAGCAAATTCCAGTTCAATAAAATTAACAATTAGTATTTCTTTTACTGAACTGCTCTCCTCAAAGGAACTGATCCAAAGCAAATATCAGAACACTGGACTTGGGAGCCAGCTGACCTGGCTTCAAGTGCTGGCTCTTTCATTTACTACCTCTTTGGCCCTGGACACATTACTTACCTTCTTTGGGTTTCAATTTGCTCAACAACAAAAGTAGAATAATAATCCTTGCAATATCTACCTCAGAGGGTAGCTGGCTACATTAAGTGAAATAAGAAGGTATGAAATAAAGTACTAAGTAATCATGATAATACTAATTTGACTTCTTGTTATAAAGCTAATCAGTTAAATAACAGAATGGACACAGTAGATGTGAAAGAACATGAAGAGTCAAGGAAGAGAAAATTGTGAACCTTGGTGATCAGAATGATAACTTTATCCTGCAAAAGGCAGAAGAACCAAGAAGGGGAAATCATATTCAGGGTTTAGTTCTCCCAAACAAGGAAGATGAAAAAGTCTGTTAAGCAACACAGATATTGTGACATGAGATTTTAAAGTGCTCAGAGGAAAGATAGGTATGATCCTATGGATTAAACTTCTACAGGCGAAGTGATCCCAGGAGGGATAAGAAGTTCTCAACAATGGCGTTCTGAAGCTAGAAAGAGAACACATTCTGATGAGGAGCAAAACCAGGAATGGTGTGAAGAGAATAATGTGCATACAGAGAAAACTCACTGACAAACTTAGATTGAAAAAAGAAAAGGCAAGTACAGAAGACAGAAGCAGGGGTAGGTAATAGAAGATTGGCTGTCCAAGTGTTACATGATTTTATGAAATAGTATTAGAAGTGTTAAAGCTCAGAATGAACTGAAGCTGGTGAGAAAAGCTAAAGACTTAACAGAGACAAGGTAGGACTAATCAACTTAAATTTTACTTTTATTTTCTCTAAGGAGAGTAACCTTCTTTCTGGAAAGGCCAGAACAGAAACAGTGAATAGGGAGTCGAGAGCCGAGATAAATAAGGATAGTGAGAGAGTACTAGTGCCCCTGATGCAGGAGGCAGCTAAGTGCTCCAGTGGATAGAACACTGGGCTTGGAGTCAGGCAGAGCTGAGCTTGAACTTCACATATTTATTAGCTGTATAAGTCTGGGCAACTCACTTAACCTTTCTCAGTCTTCTTCCTCATCTGCAAAATGGTTGTAAGATAAGACATTTAAAAGTTCTCTGCAAACTTTACAACACTATCTGAATGCAGCTATTATTGATATGTTCTTATCTGAACATTTTCAACTAGACATCCCATATTCAGCATAACAAAGAATTCACTATCAATACCCCTCCCCCCAAAATGAACACAAACCCCTCCTCCTAACTTCTCTATCTCCACAGAAGGTATGACCACAGCCATCTCCAGTCACCAAGGTCCACCATCTTGGTGAGTCTTGACTCCCCACTTCCCTTGCTCCTATGCCCAAACAGTTGCCAAATCTTGTTGATTCAATCTCCACATTTCTAGAATTCATTTCCCCCTTTCCACACATGGCTACTACTCAATCTCAGGTCCTTATCATCTCACGTCTATATGAAATCAACAGCCTCATGCTTGGATTCCAGGCTTTCAATATCCTCTCTTCAGTATGTCCTCCAAATAGCTGACAAAATAATCCTCCTAAGTCACAGGACTTACCTACCACGTTGTACGCCTGAGAACTTTTCAGCAGCTTCTGATGGCTTCTTAAATAAAATACCAACTCACTTTGGTTTTTAATGTCCTTTGTAGTCTGGTTTGGTTTCACATTCTTCTTCATTCTCTCCAGGAAAAGTAGACTACATAACTGTTTCCCAAACTGGGCATGCCATGTCCCCTCTCCTTGCCTTTGACTCAGGCTGTCCTAACATGACTAGAATGAACTTCCTCCTCCAACTCCTAGAAGTCCAACCTTCATTCAAGGATTAGTTTCTGTACTACCTCCTAGAGGCAGCTAGGTGGTGCTGTGGATAGTATACTGGGCCTGGAGTTAAAAAGATGAGGCCCTGGAGTCAGGAGGACCTGAGTTCAAATCTGGGCTCAGACACTTAACACACACACACACACACACACACACACACACAAAAACTAGCCGTGTGACCTTGGGCAAGTCACTTAACCCCAACTGCCCTCCAAAAAAAGCAAAAAAGGAAAAGGAAAAGAAAGATGAGTTCAACTCCACCATCAGACACTTACCATGAGTTTGGGCAAGGCACTTAACTGATGTCTACCTCAGTTTCCTTAGCTATAAAAGGGGGATAATAACAGCACCTGCTTCCCAGCATTGTTGTGGGATCAGATGAGATATTTGTAAAGTGCTTAGCACAGTGTCTGGTATACATACAGCAGGCACTTAGTAAATACTTGCTTCCTTTTTTCCTAGAGGAAAGTCTTTTCTCTTCTTCCTCAAATTATCATGCATATATTTTTCCATGTCTTTTTTTCCCTTAAGTTTAAATTTTTTTCAATTAACAAAAATGTACCTTTTCCTTCTTCCTTCACCCCTCCTCCCTGGCTTCCTTCAAGTCCCAGTCAAAATGACACTTTCTACAAGAAGCCCTTCCTGATCCCTCTTGATTCTAGGGTCCTATTCATCATTTATAGCTTGTCTGTACGTACTTGCTTCCTTATGATAACCCCCATTAGACCATGAGCTCCCTGAGAGCAGACTGTCTTTGGCCTTTCTTTGTATCCCTAGTGCTTAACACACTTAATGAATACTTACTGACTCAAATATACACAGTCACGCAAACTCAATTCTGCCATCCCCCTCTTCTCTGCACCCCCCTCCAACATTTCTTAATCTGCACCTTGAGTCTATTACCTTTCTGTCAGGAGGGAGACAGCATGTTTCATCATGAGTTCTCTGGAGTCAAGGTAGGATACTGTAGTTGATGAGAGTCCTTAAGTCTTTCAAAATTGTTTTTCTTTATAAGTTGTTAATGTAGAATTTTTTTCTCCTAGTTCTGTTCCACCTTTTACATGTTTTATTCTTATAGTAAAATGTAGCTTCCTTGAAGGCAAGGATTATTTATTTTTCTGTTTTGTCTTTGCGTTTCTAGCACAGTGTCTTATACACTGCAGGTGCTGCTTCAATGCCGGCTGGGTAGCAGAAGGAAATCAGCTAAGCCAGTACTAAGGAAGGAGTACAGACAAGTTCTCCCCCACAACTACTCCACAAAGCACGTCTTGAAAATGTATCAGACCAATTTCTGATTGGGAAATTTAAAAGAAAAATTCCAGCCCAGGTGGGCATAGGGAAACAGTCTGTAGACACTCGAGACTAGGAATAGCCAGGAATGGCTGAATGTAGCACTCTACGCAGGGGCTATAGTAGGGAATGTCTGTGGCTGTGCACCAGGGCGAGAAGAGATGGGTACAGTGGGGCTTGACACTATACAGGGAACAGGAGCTGGCGTCAAATGGTAACTCTGTTGCTCCCTCCCTACTCCTAGGGCAGAGATCCAGGGAAGACTATGGAAAGGATGGGGCCTTAGGGTCCTAGGCTATGTACTGAGGCTCCTAATTATAGAAGCAAGTACCAGATATATGGCTCTGATTGCAGAAGTGGAAGAGGGTTTCAGATCTAGTCCCCAGATCAGTCTGAAGCCTTCAATAGAATAACCAGGGTAGGAAGGCCAGACAAAAGGGGAATTTGCAGAACTTCCAGTTGACTTCAGGGCTGACCCTGGCAGCAGTCTACTAGCACTTAAAAGAGGGGAAAGGCAATAGTTGTGTTGCTCAGGCCCACACCTAGGTCAGCTAGTGGCCTAGTGGATAGAGAGCTGGGCCTGGAGTTAGGAAAACTTGAAGTCAAATCCTGCCTCAGGCACTTATTAGCTATGTGACGCTGGGCAAGTTTTTAACTTCTGGTTGCCTCAGTTTCCTCAACTATAAAATTGGGCTAATAATAACACCTATATCTCAGGATTTTTGTGAGGATCACATAAGATAATATTTGTAAAAAGTGCTTAGCACACCGTCTGATACATAGCAGGAAGTATATAAATGTTTATTCTTTTCCTATATTCACTAGGTCAGAAATTTGCAGAGGTCAGACCAGAAGTTCAGCACTAAGGCTCTGTTCTGAATCAAAGTGCTCTGGGAACACTAAAAGCTTGTAGGTCTCCAGCATGAGCTCTCTCTAAGATCCTGGAACAATACAACACTCGATATACCCAAGCAGTAACTGGAGCCAAAAGGGCACAGAATAGGACCATTTCCCTCCTAAAAACACAGAACCTGGACCCAAAACAAAATTTCAAGTCAGGAAGCAGAGCTGGAAGAATGAACAAATAAACAGAATAATAGGGATGCTCAAGAAACAAACTCAGAACCAGAGAATGATTCTAAAATATCTACAAGCAAAAACATCACAAGTTCAACTTGAATTTCTGGAAGAGATGAAGCAAAAAAGTGTTAAAAATTATTTTATAAATGAAAGGAGAATATTAGTGGAAACAACTGAAAAATAAAGGAATGCGACAAAGGGAAAAACTGGAAAAGAAGTGAGAGCTGTGGAAAAAAGAATTGGAAAGAAGTGGCAGCTAAGTGGCACAGTGAGTAGAGCACTGGCCCTGGAGTCAGGAGGACCCGAGTTCAAATCCGGACTCAGACACTTAACACAAAAACTAGCCTGTGACATTGGCAAATCACTTCACCCCAACTGCCCTACCTTCCTCCTCCAAAAGGCAAAAAAAAAACCAAAAAAACTTTACCCAAGCAATTGGAATCCTTGAAAATTGGAATGTAGGGGCGGCCAGGTAGCACAGTGAGTAAGAGCACTGGCTCCAGTGTTGAGAAGACCTGGAGATCGAATCCCGGGCTCAGACACTTAGCACCCACCCAGAAACACCTGGCCGTGTAACCTTGAGCACTGGCTCCAGTGTCGGGATGACCTGGATCAAATCCGGGCTCAGATACTCAGCACCACACCCAGAAATAACTGGCCGTGTAACCTTGAGCAAGTTACTTAACCCCGATTGCTTTAAAAAAAAAAAAAAAAGAAAATTGGAATGTATTAAATATCAGTGGGGCCAAAAAAACCTGATAAAATAGAAGAAAGTATAAAGCAACTGACCTGGAAAACAGATCAAGGAGAGATAATTTAAGAATACCTAGACTGACTGAAAGCCACGATGATTTTAAAAAAAAAGCTAAAATATCATATTTCAAGAAATTATAAAACTGCCCAGACTTCTTAGAACCAGAGGGCAAAGTAAAAACACAAAGACTCTACCATTTGCCTCCTGAAATAAACTCCAAAATGCAAACTCCCAGGAACATTAAAGCTAAAATTCTGAATTTCCAGGTCAAAGAAGAAATTACCGTAAGCAGTTAGAAAGAATTTAATTGCCAAGGAGCCACAGTAGAGGCTGATGATGGTGCAGTGGATAGAGTGCTGGGCCTAGAGTTAAGAAGGCCAGAGTTCAAATATGGCCTCAGACATTTATTGGCTGTATGACCCTGGGCAAGTCACTTAATCTCTCTGTCTCAGTTTTCCTGTCTGCAAAATGGGGATAATAACAGCACCTACCTTCTAGGGTTTTTTTTTTTTTTGAGGATCTAATGATATAACAATTGTAAAGTACTTAGCACAGTAGCTGGCACAAAGTAAGTGCTACATAAATGTTACCTACTATTTTAATTATTATATAACAAGGTTTAACAGCTTAAATACAATATCCCTGAAAGCAAAGGATAAAGGTTTACAGTGAAGAATAATTTACCCACCAAAAAGGAGTGCAATTCTATAGGGGGAAAAATAGATCTTTAATGAAATTAGAAGACTTCCAAGCATTACTAATGAAAAGACTACAGTTTCATAGAAACTCTGAAATACAAACGTAGGAGTCTAAGAAACATAAAAAGGTAAACAAGAAGGAATAATCATAAGGAATTAAACTAGAATAAACTGTTTACATTCTAAAATGGGGAGAAAATACTCTTTCTAAAATATGGCACCCAGTACTGAACATAGTACTCTAGATATGGCTGTGCCAGAGCAGAAGAAAATGAGATCACCAATCTTGCCCTGACATCTCCAGGCAATCTATACCACACTGACTTCCTTGGTTACTGCATGATACTGTCAGTTCATACAGAGCTTTTAGTACAATTTTTTAAAGGTGCAGATCTTTTTCAAAGAAATCACTGTCTAGTCATTCCACTTCTGTCTTGTGAATGTGATTTCTTACATCCAAATGTGAGATTTTACAGGAGAGGGATTAGACTTTTATTTTACTGGATTCAGCCCAATGTTCTACCCTGTTCAAGATTTGTTTAAATCTTGACTATCATTCAAGATATTAGCAATTCAATTCAACCCAACAAACATTTTTTAAAACATATTTTTTTCAATGACTGAAATCTACCTTCTTTCCTGCCTATCTTCCTTCTATTAGAAAACAGAAACTCCCCCCCCCCCCCAAAACCTATTGTGACAAATATGCTTAGTCAAGGAAAACAGATTCCCATATTGGCCATGTCAGCTAGGTCTCAATTGGGACTAACTGATGAAATTTCCCTGAAATGGTCCCTTTATTTGTATTCACATAGCATATTTCCATTGGGTTGGAATTAATTGCCATATTTTATATAATTTATTCACTTTAAATAGTAGAAATGAAAATATATTTCAGGGAATTCATTAAGGAGGTGGGTAGCAAATTTCATCATGAATTTTCCAGAACCATGGCTAGCCATTGCATCGATCAGTTTCTCATTCTATCTTTATATAGAAGAGAGTGGGCAGAGAGAAAAAGTATGTTAATATTATTAGCACATATGCTCTAGTTTGATGCAATCTCCTTCTGGTCTGTTGTCCTTTTCTTTCCCTTGCCCTGTGCCTAATCATAGGATATAGTGTATAGTATATGCCCAAATTATGTGAGATAATTACCTTCACCCTCTGTTTTTCCCCCCTTAGTGTATAACTCCTCCCTTCCCTTTTCTTCCTTCTTTAAATATCTTCAAAACATAACAAAACCACTCCCAGGCGCTATGTCTTAGTAGACTCACTTTATGACCCCTGATAATGAGAGAGTTCTGAGGAGACAAAACTGCTCACTGGAATTAGTTAACTACTAAATGGAACTGCTGATATCTTGGATGAAAATCAGGATTTAAATATATCTTGAACAGCGTAGAACATTGGGCTATTATTACATCTTACATTTGGATGAAATAAACCACCTCCACAAGACTGAGACAGAAGAGGCAAGGCTAGACAGTGGTTTCTTTGAAAAAGGTCTTGGCCTTTTAAAAAGGGTACCTAAAGCTTCATTATGAACAGCATGATAACAGTAGCCAAGAAAGTCCAAGTAACCTCAGGCTGCCTTAAGAAATTCATTGTCTAGGACAACAGAGGTGATCATCTTTTTCCCTTCTGCTAAGGCACCATCCCTTGTGAAGGAGTATTCAGTACTATGTCCCATATTTTAGGAAGGATACTGATAAGTTGGAGAATATCCTGAGGGAGGCAACCATGATGGAAAATCACCTCAAGATCATGCCATTTGGGGAACGGTTGAAGGAAGGAGATTTGGAGAAGAGAATACAGAAGAGGGACATGATAGGTACCTTCAAGTATTTGAAGGACTATCAATCACATGGAAGGGCATTTAGAACTATTCTGCTTGGCCCCAGAGCTTGAACTAGATGTAATGGGTGGAAGTCATAAAGAAGCAAATTTAGGCTTGCTGTAAGAAAAACTTCTGAACAACTAGGTCATCCAAAAGTGGAATAGACTAATTGAGAAGTAGTGGGTTCCCTCTCTTTGGAAGACTTCAAGCCAAGGCCCGAGGATTTTTTGTTGGATATACTGGAGAAGATTCTTGTTCAGGTCTGAGCTTAACTAGATGACCTCTGAAGTCCTGGCAACTCCACGATTCTGGGAAGTATAGCTGGACATATCTTACTAGTCTTAAGTTTTAAGATAATATATTTGACAATGAGCTTAACAGCCCCTGGCTGACAGCCTTATTCTTACTGTTAATATTAACTTAATGTCTATATACCTACTTCCTGCAGATGTGATGATGGTAGCTTGTACTATATATGTAAATACATTCGGCTTACATAATTTGACTTGCGACAGGCAATAAGGATGATCTAGTGTGAATAGGACTAACTGAACCAATGATAAAGCATGATACATTTTTGGGGAGAAATGTGTCAGCAGCAGACAGACAAAACAGGTGTGAATCAGCAATGGGGTGGGTTCATTTGAAGCTTGTGAACAATGACAGATCTTACGGGCAAGTAGATCCTGAGGAAGTTCATTCTTCAAATAGTAGAGGAAACGAAGTCTTCTCTTCTCTTTTTTTTTAAAAGAGGTTCAAAAAAGGCTTTACTACAAAGTACTACAGAGGAAAGATAAAACTTACTTAAAGCATTATCAATTAAAAAGAAGAAGAAAGTTATTCTGTTACATTCTGTCTCACTGTCTCCTCTACTTCTAGGCAAATGCACTGGAAATCCAGGCTACTTTTGTTTCATTTCCTGCATCTTCCAGTTCTCGTCCCCAGAGTTAAGGCACCAGAAATTATTTAGAATATCAGTGCCAGGTGAATTAATTCATGTTGGTGATAGATATTCAGCCTTGAAGAATTCACATCCCTATAATACTTAGAAATCTTTTCTTCTTCAAACTAAATACTCCCACTTTCTTTAATCAAACCTCATATGGCACGTCCTTTAGTCTTCTCACAAACTTGGTCCACATTTGGAAACACTCTAGATTGACTATGTCTTTCCTAAAATATGGTTCCTAGAAGTGGTCAGAATATTCTGTGTGCAGCATGACCAGAGCAGAATATGAAGGAACTACTATCACCTTTATTTAGATGTTGTATTTCTCAACATTGGGCAGCTAGGTGGCATAGTGGATAGAGTGCTGGGCCTGGAGTCAGGAAGACTCATCTTGAGTTCAATTCTGGCCTTAAAGTTGTGTGACTCTGGGCAAATCACTTAACCCTATTTGCCTCAGTTTCTTCATCTGTAAAATAAGTTGGAAAAGGAAATTGCAAACCACACCAGCATCTTTGCTAAGAAAACCCCAAATGGGGTCATGAAGAGTTGGACACACCTAAAAATGACTGAACAAAAATATCTCCACACAGTCTAGGAGAATATGAAGGTCTTTTTTGTTTGTATTTTGGGGCGGGTGTGTGGGTGCTGTCATGTTACATTGTTGACTCATAATGCACAAAACCCTTCTGATCATTTCCAAAGTAAATTTCTAACCATCTTTCTCTTTTTATTTGTAAGACTGCCTTTTAGAATCAACTTTGGAGCTAGATATTAGATTCCATTATTATTATTATTAATTCCATTTTTTAATTAAATTCCATTTTATTTAATTTTGTCCATTCTAGTCTATCAATATCTTTTTGGATCTTGATATATTGGCTTATCCCTTCAAACTTTTTGGAATTTTAAACTCTGGCAAAAATGCCATCCATGCCTAGATCCAAATAATTTCATCCATTTATGAATCCTTTCAACTATACTGGGATTTAGTTCAAATTTATATCTTATCTACAGCATGAAAGTTTGTCAGTACTTTAAAAATCTAAGTACAGTCCAGTAAAATCTAAGTATACTCTATGGGCAACATTCCCCCAACTACCAGTCTGATTACCAGTCAAATAAACAAAGAATGTAGCTTGACATGACTCATTCTTGAAAAAAAATCATCTTTTTTTGGGGGGTGGGTATCACTATTTTACTTTCTAAGTACTCAAAAATCATTTCCTTAGTAGTATATTCTAGAATTTTGCCAGGAAGAGGAGATGAGATCACTTAAAGTTTGCAGGCTCCCTAATCATTCCTTTTTTGAAAATCAGGATGTTTTCTTTTCTCTAACCATTCCTGCAGTATCAATTCCTCAATTCTCTAAAATCCTCCTAAGTTCACTAATGTGGATTCAATAACTGTACCTGCCAGTACTCTCAATAATCTAGGACATTGTCTGGATATGGCAACAAACTAATTTTGAGGGGAGCTGGATGCTGCTTGATCATCTATTTACATACCATAGACTTCTATTACCTGCTAACCATTTTATAAAAATTCTTCTTAGTCCAAGAATCACTCTCCTTAGAAGCAAAAACAAAGACATAGGAACTGAGTAGTTCAGCCTTCCCACAGGTAGCATGCTATCTAACTGAACAGTGTTCCTATTCTTTCTTTGACTTTTCTCGTCTACAAGTCAATTATTGCTTTCCTGCCCCTTCATCAGCGTTCGTTTCCATTCTCAGCTCCTTCTGAAACAATACTTACACCTCTATGTTTCAATCTTTTGTTAGTCAGTTAATAACCATTTACTAAGTGCCCACTACGAAGTATTAAGCATTGGGGTTACAAAGGCAAAAAGCCAGTCCAGTCCCTGCCCTTGAGGAGCTCACAATATAATGGGGAAGACAATACACAAATAACTGTATGTGAAGAACAAGCTAAGTACGAGATACATGGGAAATAATCAAAAGAGGGATGGGACTAGAATTAAGAGCAACAGAAATTCATCCAGTAGAAGGTATTTTGTATTAAAAACTAGTATGAGGGTTACTTCATTTGGACTCAGCTTAGTTGCTAACAAGGCAAGGTCAGTTCAGTAGCCAGGTACTACAACGGATAGTGCTTGGTCTGGAAGCAGAAAGAACTGAGTTCAAATTTGTCTTCAGACACTTATTAGCTGTGTGACTCTGGGTGACTCAGCTTCTGTATGCCTTAGTTTCCCCAGATGTAAAATGGGGATAATAATAGCATCAACCTCTCAGGGTTGTCTGGGAAAATGAGATAATATTTGTAAAGCAGTCCGAATAGGGCCTGGCATATAGTGAGTGCTTAATAAATGATTATTTTCTTCCTTCCTTCTTTCATCCTCAGTTCCTTGCCCTGGCCTCCATATTTTATATATGTCTTCTTAAAATCAATGATTTCTTTATATATCTACATTTTTCTCTTTAAGTACCTCCCTTTTTTCTCTTCCTCATAAGAATGTTTTTGTTTTTTTTTTGCTTATATATCTTCTGAACTTCTTACTTAAGAGCCTCTTTCCTGGGTCAAATTTCCCTCAAAAATAATAGGTCACTGGATCAAATCTTTCTTTTTTTTCTGATACATTTGATGCCTGCTCTCTCAGAATCAAAGCAGGAAAAGAAAAGAATAGACTGATTTTTTTTTTTTTGCCTTTTGGAGGGCAATTGGGGTTAAGTAACTTGCCCAAGTTTGCACGGCTAGTTTTTTTTTGTGTGGGTGTTAAGTGTCTGAGGCCAGAACAGAACTCCTGACTCCGGGGCCGGTGCTTTACTCACTGTGCCACCTAGCCACCCCTGACCAAAATTCTTAATGAATACTTATACCAAAATTTTGAATAAAATATTAGCAAGGAGACCAGAGAAATATATTATAAAGATTACATAATACAACCAAGTTGGACCAGGTAAACAGGATAGGTTCAATAGCAGGTAAACATTAACAAGAACAAAAAGCATACAAATTTATCAATAGATGCAGAAAAATGTTTTGACAAGATACAATACTCAATCCTGTTAAAACAGTAGAAAACATAGAAATAAAAGGATTTTTCCTTAATATGATAACTACTTATAGATAAATATGGTGTCATATCTATTTAAAAACAAAAGACATCATTATACATGATAGGGACAAACTAGAGGCTTTTCTAATAAGATTGGGGTGAAGCAAAGATGTCCATTATTACCACTAAATGCCAGTTATAGCAATAAGACAAGAAAAAGAAAATAACGGAATAAGCAAAGGCAAAGAGGAAACCAAATTACTGATTTTTGTAGGTGATATTTTGGTTTCACTGGAGAACCCTAGAAAATCCACTGAAATTAATTGAAATAATTAATAACTTCTGCAAAGTTGCAGGATATAAATTAAACCAGGTCTGCACAACTTGCGACCTGCCAAAGGATTTTGGGAGGCTCGAAATCCATTGGTGTGCCCATGGGCTGCAGGTTGTACAGGCCTGAATTAAACCCTCATAAATCATTAACACTTTTGTATACTACCAACAAAACCCAGCAGAAGAGATAGTGAAATGCCATTTAAAATAACTAGTCTAAGTATAAAACACTTGGGAGTTGCTACAAAACACTCTTCACACAGAGACCTAGATAACTGGAGAAATGCTTAGTGCTCACGAGTAGGTCAAGTTAATATAATAAAAATGACAACAGCATCTAAATTAATTTACTCTTTCAGTGCCATACTAACCAAATTACCAAGGGGTTACTTTATAGACACAGAAAAAAAATCATTTAGAGGAACAACAACAAAGAATCATAAGGGATTTAATGAAAAGAAACGGGAAGGAATGGGGCCTGGAGGTGCCAGATGTCAAACCATACTACAAAGCAGTAATCAACAAAAAGATTTGCTGCTGTTAGAAGAAAAATGGAGGTCTGCTCAGTGGAACAGATTCGGTACAAAATATATAGAAGCAAACAGCAAACAAGCACAGTAGTTTAGTGTTTGATAAGCCCAAAGACCCCAGAAAAAAACTCACCATTCAATAAAAACTGCTGGGAGAACTGCAAAGCGGGCTGGCAGAAAGAATCATTCAATATTTCACAACATATGCCAAGGGAAGTGTCAAATGAATACATGACTTAGACATAAAGGGGGACATCATTAAAAAATTACAGGAGATAGGAAGAAATTACCTTTTTAGATCTATGGATTTATATAGTTCACAACCAAAGACAGAGAGGGTCACAAAAGATAAAACATACAATTTTGATTATATAAAGTTAAAAAGGTAAAATGAGAAAGAAAGCAGATAAATGGGAAAAAGAAAAACTTTGCAGTGTTTCTTTAATATCATTTCCAAAATATATAGGGAAATGATTCATATTTATAAGAATAAGTCATTCCCCAATTAGTCAATAGCCAAAGGATAGAAAGAGGCAGTTTTCAGAGGAAGAAATCTAATCTATCAATAGTCAATTGAAAAAATACTCTAAAATTGCTAATTAAAACAATTTTAAGTTTCCACCTCAGACTCATAGGATTGGCAATGCTGACAATATAGGATAATAATAAATGCAAGATGATCTGCAGAAAACCAACACTGTGCCCCCCTCTACCCCCAAAGCCAAACCAGGTATTTTACTACACTGTTCGTGGAGCTGTGAATTGGTTAAACCATTCTGGAAAGCAATTTGGAACTATACCCAAAAAGTTACTTAAACTGTGCATACCCTTTGACCCAGAGATACCATTGCTATATCTAGAGCCCAAAAGAGATTAAAGAAGAAAAGAAAATATGTAGAAAGAATATTTATTGCAGTTCTTTTCTTTTTTCTTTTATTTGATGGACCTAAAGGTTGTCTATCCCTTGGGAAATAGTTGAGCAAATTATGGTTCATGAATGTAATGGAAAACTATTGTGCTGGAAGAAATGGCGAACAGTTGGTTTTGAAAAACCTCCAAGACTTAAAGAACTGATGCTAGGATCAGGACAACAGTTTATACAATAACACTAAAAATAAGCAGCTCTGAAAGACTTAAGAACTCTGATCAGCGCAATGACCAACCATGATCCAAGAGCACCAATGATGAAACATGATATACATATATTCTGAAGGAGCAGTGATGGATCTAGCATGCAAACTGAGACACACTTTTTTGGGGTCATGGTCAATATGGGAATTACTTTTGCTTGAATATGCCTATTTGTTAAAAGGGTTTTGTTTTTCTTTTCTTTTTTCTTAATGGGAGGGGGAAGGTATGAAGGAGAAAAAATAGACTTTTGTCAATTGAAAAATTAAAAAAAAACAACCAACCAACCAAAACCAAACAATCTCCTCTAGGACAGGAGCGGTTAATTTCTGTCTTTGCATCTTTAGTACCTAGCACAATGCCTGGCATGTGGCAGGTACTCAACAAATGTCTGTTGATTGGAAAAAAACAAAACAAACCACTCTCCCCAAATCTAGGGTCTATTCATATGACTGTGCCCAGGCTTTCCTTCCTCTGTTATGATATGTAATGCTATGTTACCACTATAAGAGTGGTTTCTTTCTCCCAGGCTTCTGTCGTTTCTAGTTCAACCATCAGTTCTTCCTTATTGGTTGGATAAAGTACAGAACTTCAGTTTCCCTTGTTGCTTCCTCCACATCCATCTTTTAAAGGATGAAATTATCATTAAGGCATATCATAAAAGGCAGCTATACTGCCTTTGGCAGAACGAGTATGGTTAACTGATAACCAGAAAAGAGAAGCTGTTCTTAACGAAAATGTTCCAAGTTTTCAACCTGTCTTCTGCACTCCTCAATTTCTCCTTCTGTCAGGAGGGTTTCAGGTACATCCCTGGGCAAGTCATTTAACCTCTGCTTCTCCTCTTCTTCAATTGCAGCATTACTCCTTCCTAGTTCTCCTTCCATCTGATCGATCCTTCTCAATCTCTTGTTGGATTTTCATTCAAGTTGAGGCCACTAACCATGGGTACCCCACAATGTTCTGTCCTAGGACTGCTTCTCTCTCCATGCTATTTCATCTGGTGATTTCATCAGCTTTTCTGGATTTAATTATCATCTCAAAGTTGATGATTTTCGAATTTATTTTTTCAGTCCTCTCAGCTGACCTCCAATGCCATATTTCCAACTGCCTTTCAGCTATGTTGAACTGGATATTCCACAGACATCTTAAACTCAACAGGCTCAAAACTGAACTTCTTATCTTTTCTCCTCTACCTAACTTCCCTATTACTGTGGAAGGTGGTACCACCCTCTCAGTCATCAGGCCTGTAACTTGGATATTTACCTTGACTCCTTACTCTTTTCTTAACTCTACATAACCAACCTGTTGCCAAGGCCCCTTGATTTTACCTTTCTACCATCTTTCTATATCCTACTTTCTCTTTCTTTTCTGACACTCCCACCCCCTGGTGCAGGCCCTCATCATCTCACACCTGGACTATTGCAATAGCCTGGCTGATGGGTCTCCCTACCACATGTCTCTCTTCATTCTAGTCCATCCCCTATTTAGTTGTCAAAGTGATTTTCCTAAAGCACAAGTCTGAACATGTCAGCTTCCTACTCAATAAACTTCAGTGGTTCCTGAGAGCGTCCAGAATCAAATACAAAATCCTCTGTTAGGCCTTTAAAGCCTTTCATGCCCTGCTCCCCAGCCTATATTCTTTGACCCAGTGACACTGGCCTCCTGGTCATCCTTTGTACAACACACTCCTGATTCTAGGCATTTTCATCGACCGTGTGCCATGTCTGGAATGTTCTGTCTCCTGGTTTCCTGTGAGTTCCACAGAAAATATCATTTTTAAAGAAATCTTTTCCCAAATCCCCCTGAATTCTAGTACCTCCTTCGTTTGATTACTTCCACTGTATCTCCATAAAGCTTGACTGTTCATCGTGGCTTGAATGCTATTTCCCTCATTAGGTCGTGAGTTCCTTGAGAGCAGGGCCTGTTTTTTACTTCTCTTTTTAGCACAGTTCTTCAAACAAAGGAGGCATTTACTAAATTGTTGACTGACCACTGTTTAGACAGAGCAGGGTCAAGGTGACTTCATTACCTCTTTCTCAAACAGCCAGGATATTAGATTCTTCATTGAAGAGCAGATTTATGGTATAGTTTGAATAAGGGAAAAGATTTAGGATGCCACCAGAGGAGGCAAACTATTACAGGTATAGAGAGAACACAGCTGGGAAAATGGTTCAGAGGAAACCTAGGTAAGTTGAGTTCTGAGCAGAATGAGAGAGATGTAGAATAAGAGCCAGAAGACTGTTACAGGAAATCTACAAGGTTGAGAGGTAATGTGGTTCGCTAGAAAGAGTACTGAATTTGCAATCAGAAGAGCTGAGTTCAACTCCAGGTTCAGTCACTTATTATCTGGGTAAACCGGGGCAAATCACTGTCTCTGGGCTTCAGTTTTCTCATCTGTAAAGGGAGGGACCTGGATTAGGCAATTTCAAAAGCCCTTTTCAACTCTAAATATGCCATCCCACGATTAGTCCAATCCCTCAATTTAATAGAAGAGTATACCAGAGGCCTGAGAGGGGAGCTGACATATGCCAAGTCACTCACAGCTATTTGGTGGTAGAACTCAAACTAGGATTCACGTATACTGACTCCAAGTCCAGTGTTCTTTTATTTCACTAAAGGATTTGTAAGGGGGTGGAGCAGACAAGGGTCAGGAGGCAGCCTTGGGGTGTCTGTGAAGGGATTAGAAACAGAGCAGATCTGGACCTTGTGCTGTACTTCTGTTGGAAGCCACAACTGAGTTCTAAGGGATGGGGGAGGCACAGTCAAAATAACTAGAAGATGAGGCAACTCTGGCCATGGCACTGAGGATTTAATACAGGGGCTGATGCTGGAGGGGGCTGTCTAGTAAGGAAGAGATTTGCTATGATTACTTCATAAGCATTCTCTGAATGCCTGTTTTGTTCAAAGGGTTGTGTGAATTAGGCACTGGTGGAAAGAAAGAGAAAAAGAGAGTATGACAGAAATAAAAAATGGGCTCTGGCTGTAGGGATGGGGAGAAAGGGAGAATGGAACTGAGATGAAAATTTGTTGGAAAGGAGAAAGCAGCAGGATCTGGCGACAGTTAGTCATGAATTCAAGAACAGAATCCGCACCCTCTCACTGCCAGCCTTTTAGCACTCACTCTAACTCCCTGTCTCTTGGCATGCATCCTTCATTCACACTGGTTTTGTCTGCTGTGTGAGGAAAATGCCTGAATAATTCCATTCCAAGAACATATAAAGCAAATCTATTTCAGATGAAAGAGGCCTTTCTCAGTCCAAAAATTAAAATTCCATTTTAAGCAAAGCAAATACATTAAAAGATGACATAAAAACAAGATAAGCAAAGCTATGCATGCTATTTCTTCTCTAGCTGTCTGGGAGCAAATAAAATACTATATATAGATTACTGTTCCAAACAATGGTGTGATGAACTGAGCTTATTACTGAGAAGCAGACAGCTCAGGGTGGTGGGAGAGACCTTGGACAGTTTAAGAATTGGGTCTGAATCCTGTCTTTATGAAATACTAGCTTTGTGACAAGTTTTCTGAGCTTTACTTTCTCATCTGTAAAATGGGGATAGCAAAAGTAAAAATGGGGACAGCAAAGGATTACCAACATTACAGGGAGGTTGTAAGGAAAATGCTTTGTAAATCATAAGTCCGATATATAAATGGAAGTATTCTTATTATTCTTTATTAGACCTAATAAACGTATTATAGAAAAGTACCCTATTTCCTCACTGCCAAACCAAGAAATCACAAAATAAGTATTACTGGAGAATCCCAGCTGCTTAAAAACACATCTACCTCTGGGGAGGTCATTTTAAAGCTTGAAATGCTGACTTTCTCACATTTTTACATGTCATTCCATTCAGTAACAGCAATGAGATTGGCTTTAGAAAGCCATTATATTTACAGAACAAAATTCTTGAGCGCTGATGTTATTTCCTACAGGGGTAAAAATGTACTTCAAACCTGTATTGAGATCATCTAAGGGTTGATTTCTATGTAGGAGTCTGAATTTAGGAGTCAACTGGAGCAATGTGGTTGCTTTGGCTATCCGTTATAGTGTTAGACCCACATAATAAAGGCTTTAGTAAAGTCTGGGATCAAATCACTAATTCTCTATGTGGCCTTGACCAACAACAATAACAAAATGACTCACATTTGTACATTACAAAGTATTTCTGAGGACAAAAACTTATTTGACTGAGGGGGGAAACTAGAGGGTAGAGCAGTTAAATTGGTTGCACTTGATGGTCACACAGAGAGTGATGGAGCTGGGAAATGAACCTATGTCTAGCTGATTGCTCTTTTTGCTATATCACATACTCTAAACCTCAGTTTCCCCTTCTGTAGAATGAGGGAGTTAGACTCGGGGTGGGAAACTTGCAGCCTCAAGACCACATGTGGTCTTCTAGTTTCTCGGGTGTGGCCTTTTGATTGAGTCCTAGTTTTATAGAACAAATCCTTTTATTAATGGGTTTTGTTCTGTGAAGTTTGGATTCAGTCAGAGGGCTGCACTTAAGGACCTAGAGGGACACATGTGGCTTCAAGGCTGTAGGTTCCCCACTCCTGGACTAGATGATATCTAATATCTGAATACTTTTGACTTAAGAAATCAAATCCTTAAAAAGAAAATTCGGTCTTTTCTGAATTTTGAAAATTCGGTCACTTTCCAGGGTGGCTAGGGGATCAATTTAAATAAAGGTTGGAAAAGCACTGTGAAAGGTCAAAAATGCACATAAACACAAAGAAGCCTTATTGTTGCTCATCACAACCACTGGGATGGGAGTTTGATTAACCAAAATGAACCATGCTGTTCTGCCTATACTCTTCAGCCTCTGAACATCAGTACAATCCATCTTATGGCTTGAACCCACTCCCTTCCTTTAGAAACCCTTCTCATCTGAAGCTCAGCTCAGTTGCCAGGTCTACTTTTTCCCTTCAGTTGATTTGTCCTTTGTCCATATCAAATTTTATCTTGTAACATCAACCAAACAATCAACCAACAAGCACATACTCTGTACCTTTTATTTGTAAGGCACTGTTCTAGGTGTGAGGAATATAAATACAATTAATGGAACAATCTTTACAAAAAACTTAGGCTCTAAAAGACATATAAAACCACATACTGAATAAACACAAGGTTGATAAATAGAAAGTTATTTGAGAGAGAGGATAATAGCAATTGAGCAGATCAAGAAAGATTTCATAGTGAAGCTGATACTTGAGCTGCATCTTGAAAGAAGAGAGTAAAGGCATGAGGTAAGGAGGGAGAAAAGAGATGGTGCATCAAGTGTAAGGAAAAGAGAGGTCAGTTTGAATAAATCACAGGATGAGTATACAGTGAGGCCGCAAAGACGGGATGGGACAAGGCTGTGAAGAGCTTTAAAAGTGAAACAGAATAGTTTCTGTCTAATTCTAGAGGCAACAGGAAGTCATCAGAGTTTACTGAGTAGGGAAGTAATATGATTAAATCTGACTTAAGGAAAAAAACACTTTGGTAGAAGCTTGTAAGATGAACTGGAATCTGAGGGACTTGAGACAGGGAGAATAAATAGGAAATCATTGCAATAATATATACAAGAAGCGCTGAGTGTCTGAACAATCATGGTAGCTATGTAAGTAGTTGTGTACTGTAGAGAAAAAGTTGTGCCCAGCTGAGGAAAGAGCACTGGACCTGGAGTCGGAGGGCCCAACTGTGAATGCCCCTCTGAACACTACTTACTACCTCTGAGACCCAGAGGGAATCACGTCCCATCTGTGAGCCTCAGTTTCCTCAAATGTAAAATGAAGAAGTTAAACTTGATGACCTCTAAAGTCCTTAACCTATGATTCTATGAAGATAATCTCTAAATGTCATTTCTACCTCCAATAACAATTCTGTGATTTGATCTATTTCTATGCAGGCATGACTGCATAGCCATTTGAAGATATGTGAGAAACTCAGTCTAAATATTACACAAATCCCTTTCAAGGAGGAAATACAACATGCCGAAAACTACTTTTGAAAGCCCATTAAATGAAGGAGACCAACTGCATACAAGGCACTGAACAATCTAGTAAGAACTCTGCATAGCTAGCTCAGTCTGTGGAATTCAATACAATCCAAAAATAAAGCAAATCCATTCTATTTCAGAAACATTTTTAAGTGCCCATCTAGCTCTCTGAAGAACTCTGTGCTATGTGGTGGACATTGTGCTAATAATTGCTACAGATCAAAGATAACTATGAAGACAGAGGTCATGTTTCAGACTGCACTGTGGAAGTGCTACACAAAACCATGGATTTCCACTGTTGGCAGAGATATGAAAAATATTCATTGTATTCTGCTTACTGATGAACAATTCATGGATTGATATAAAAAACACCAAATTAAAAAGGTCAGGGTGTCTCCTGAGAGGCTGGCCAAGTTTGGTGCCAACAGGATATCAAACTTCTAACAAAACTGAAGAATTATAAAACAGTACCTAAACCCCATATTCCAGGTGTTCTTAACCTTTCTGTCATGGATCCCTTTGGCAGTCTGGTGAAGCCTATTGATTCACCAGAATAACGTTTTTAGATGAATAAAGTAAAATACATAGTGTTACAAAGGAAATCATTACATTGAAATACAGTTATCAAGGGGTAAAAAACAAATTTATTCATCAGCTTAAGAACCCTATACATATATATCACCCTAGACCATGACTGAAAACACCAAAAGTATTTTAAGAAGTTTAATATTATCTCTAAGATGCAGTTATTAATAAAATATTCTTGTGTATTGTATAGATTTATAATTTCTGGAGTGAGGGTATTTCCTCCACTGAAGCAGACTGCAGCCCCTGTATCAATCAACAAGCATTTAATTAACCCCTACCACAAACCAGGCACTATGCTTAGTGCTAGGGACATAAATACAAAAGGTACTCCCTGCCTTAAGGATCTTATGGTTCACTAAGGTAGACAACATATACATAAATAAGTAAATATAGGATGTATACAAAATAAACATTAAGAGTTTGTGTAAAGTGGACAACTAACACAATCAAGGAAAAACAAGGAAGGACTACTGGAAATGATGCCCCTTAAGTTGTGCTCTGAAGGGAGGCAGGAGTTCCAAGAAGAAGTAGTGAAGAAGGTCAGGGGAGAGTTTATGCAAGGGGACAGAGGCAGGAGACGGAATGTCATGTACAGCAAAGAACAAGTAAGCCAGTTTGACTGAAGTGTAAACTATGTGAGGAAGAGTGATGTGAAATCAGCCTGAAATGGCAGACTGGAGACAGACTGTCAAGATCTTAAATGCCAAACAGAAAAACTTTGCATTTTATTCTAAGGACAATGACGATTCTTGAACAGAGGAGTGATGGTCAGAATTTTGCTTTAGGAAAATTCCTTTCACAACTGTTTGGAGGGTGGCGTGGAGAAGGTACAGACTACAGGCAGGGAAGATTAATGTCAGAGCCGTCAGCAAGCTACTGGCACAGTCCAGGTTAGAGGTGAAGAGGGCCTGCAGCAAAGTGATTGTGTTGTTTCACGGGTTGATCTCAATGTGTGCAGCATTCTCCTGCCTCATCTCTGCCTCTTGACTTCCCTGACTTCCTTCAGAGACAAAGGGGCAGAAAGAGACAGAGGCAGAAAACAGAATAGGAAAGGGAGAGGGAGGGAGAGAGAAAGATAGAGACAGAGAGATAGAGACAGAAAGAATGGGGTATAAAAACAAGTATAAAAATAGAGGAGGGCTGCAGACATAGCCTTGGGGTCCATTGATGATGAACTCATAAAGCAGACTAAAGGAAGGAAATGGGCCACGGTAGAACAGTGTCATGAAAACTCAGGGAGGAGAGTATAGAGAAAGAAGGGGTTGGTCAACATTGTCAAATACTGCAGGGACATCAAGAAGGAAAGGGACTGAGAAAAGGTCACTGGATTTAATAAATAAAGAGACCATTGCAAAGGCCATTCTCTAACAGGTAAATAGTCAAAGGATATTAACAGTTAGTTAAAAAAAAATACAAACAAATAACCATATGAGGGAATGCTCCAAATAATAAAAGAAAGATAAATAAATCAAAACAAGCCTGAGGTTTCATCTCACACTCAGAAAATTGGTAAAGACAAGAGAGGAACAAGTAATGGTATAGGGATTGTGGAAAGGCAGGCACAACAATGTCTTGTTGTTGGAGCAATGAATTGGTACAATTATTCTGGAAAGCAATTTGGAATTATACAAATATAGTGACTAAAACGTCCAAAGACTTTGACCCAGAGACTCTATTGCTAGGCATATATCCCAAGTTGATCTTGGACAAAAAGAAAGACTCCATAAAGCACCAAAATATTTATAAAAGCATTCTTTGTGACAGCAAAGACATGAAAACAAAGTAGATGTTCATCAACTAGGAACTGGCTAAACAAATTTTGGCACATAAATTTAATGTAACATCATTGTTCTATAAGAAATGACAAAAGTTATGAAGACAGAGAAACATGTAAAGATTTATAAGAACTGATTCAAAGTGACATAAGCAGAGCTGGGAAAAACAGTTATAAACGACTACAGCGATATATTATAAAATTAAAAGGTCCAAGACTGATTGCAAAGAAGAGACATGACAAAACTCATCTTTTCACTTTTTTGAACATAGTATACAACATCAGATTTCTTCAATGTGCTGAATGGTTTTTACTAATTTTTCCCTCTTCTTTCTCCTCAAAATAAAAAAAAATTCTTTGATATACAAAAGATATAAATAAAAATATATTTGAAAGGAGACCATTAGAGACTTTGGAGACAGAAATTTCAGTCCAGTGGTGAGGACAGAAGCCAGACTGCACAGGGTTGAGAAATGAGTGGGAGAAGAGAACCTGGAAACAATGAGTGTAGACAACTTTTTCTAGTAGTCTGGCTGTGAAGAGTGGTTGATAAAGGATATAATTTTGAAGGGATAGTAGGATCAAATAAGGGTTGTTGTTTTTTTAAAATGTGGATGTTCTAGGAATCCTTGTAGGCAGCAGGAAGGTAGCAAGTGTATAATCAAAAGTTGAAAATTAGGGAGAAAGAATGATCAATGGCAAGTCCTGGGAGGAAATGGCAAGGGAAAGGGCCATCTCATTCTCCAAGATTGGAGCAAAGAATGGGGAGGGGTGATATTAGATTTATTTTAAGAGTGATACTGTGGGAGAGGGAGCTTTAGAGAAATGGACTTAATTTTATAGTGAAATATGAGGTAAGATCTTCTGCTGACATGGGGGTGATAGGAGAAAAGTGGTAGAAATGATGGCTTGAAAAGAGAATGGAATAGCCAGTGTGCATAGTGCAAAACAGTTAATTAGTGAAGAGTTAAATTAATGATGTATAGCAATGAATGACTAGTTGAGATTGGATAACATAAATATGTAGTAAATCCAGGTTAGCAGTACTGTGGGATTTCCTCCAGTGGTGTTAAATAAGAATGAAGAAGATGGATGGTGAAAGCAATCTAGTGGTGGAATCTGGAAAAGGAGACTGATGACAGCTAATAGGGCAAGGGATTTGAGGCTGAGGACAATGCCAAGTTCAAATGGTTAACTGGTTAAGACTTTGAAGAGAGGAAAGTGAGTCAATAAAATGATGGTTTGGAAAGCAGGAATGAATTAAGTGAATATAAGTTGCACTGAGATTGGGGAATAGGTCAGGAAAAAGGCACTGGAGAGACAGACAGTTAAGGTCAGATAAGAGGAATGTCAGAATTTTGGACTGTGGAGGTTAGAATGCTTGTGTGTGAGGACTAGATCAAGGGTTTGATAATGGTTTGTGTTTAGGCTGTGACATATTACCATTGAGGAGTTGTGCAGGAAAAGCAGTGTAAAGAATATTATCAGGAAGATTAGGAACAGAAAATATGAACAAGTCATGTAACGAGAGTGAGTGATGACTAATGGCCAGCTCAAAAGATTCACTCGTATTTTGTACAAAGGTGTAGATGGGCTATGACTGTGCCACTGGCAGTACCTACACTGATGAAATCACAGAAACAAAGCTAAAATATGGATTTTTCCTACTTGGACTAGATTGACCCTACCAAACTAAAGGGAATAGTAATATTTTGACTGACAGCACCGTTTTTTTTTTTTTTTAAACCACTAACTATATGAAAGGTACAACATGCTTACTACCAAAAACGGTAAAATAGGCTTATTACCAAAAGGGTTACACAAAATGGCTTGAAGTCCCTTCTAGGGATAATGGTCTTAAAAAGTTGTTATGGCTGAAAAATTCATTACTTTGTGGCCAACCTGGTGGAGCAGTTTTACAAAGTTAGCTAGGCCAGGCTTCAGACAAGGGACATATAGCCTAACACTGGGTGTATATTTGGAAGCTTCACAGTCTGGAAACACTAGTCAGAGACTTGTGTTGAGAACCCAGTCAACTCTGTGTCATAGTGAGGATTACTTTAGATTGTAGGTATGCAGGAAATAGATGACAGCTGTATCACCGAGCACAAATGCAAAGAATCTTAGAGTTGTAAAGGATCTCAGTGATATTGTTATCTTATTCCACCCTTTCCTGAAACCTGAATCACTTTACACAACATACTCTCAAAGCACTCACTTGACCTCTGCTTTAACAATTTTGAAGAAAGGAAACTCTCCACCTACAGAGAGAGTTCTAATTGTCAGGAAGTGCCTCCTTATATAGAACCGAAATCTGTCTCACTGTAATATCTTTTCTCTGATCCTAGTTCTGTCTTCTGGGACCAATCAGAATGTCTAATTCTTCCTTTCACAGGACAGACTTTGAAATATCTGAAGGCAGTCATTTTAGTTCCCAAGGCTAACTCAGTTCCAGCTCTCTTCTTCCCCCATAAGCTTTTACTGAGGCTATCTCATCCCAGACATTCTCTATTTTGTCAATGATCCTACTAAAATGTGGCACCCAGAGTTGGTACAAAACTTGAGAGGGGGTTGGATTAGGGAATAGTAAATAATAGTATGGAATATTACACCTCCCATGCTCTGGACACTATGATTCTATTAATGCAGCTTAAGGACATGTTGGGTTTTTCTTTTTTTGGCTCCCACACTACCGGTTCACTTTGTTTACAGTCACTGAGGCCTTCAGGTCTTATTTACATAGATTGTGGTCTAACCACTTTCACAGAGTTTATCAGTCCTTGCCTTAAGGGATTTTATCATTTAGTAGAAAAACCAATCTAACATTTGTAAAGCCCCAACTGGGATAGCAAAATAAATGCATTACTTAATGTGTGTTTTTGCAGACTGATTATTTGACATTGTTTAAAACTCAGGAACTTGCAGATAAACAACCTTTTATAACTTCCATGATAATGGAAGGCATGAGGTAGGGGATGAGACAAAGATTAGTTCAGGGGCCACTCTATACTTACAGAGCATCTCTGCCAATGGTGTCAAATTGGGGAGCAGAAAGAATGAGGTTCACATATAGGCTCAGCTTTCTTGTGTGACAAGAAGGAAGTCACTTAATTTTCTTAGCCTCAGTTCCTTCATTTGACAAATAGAAAGAATGCAATATGACTCAACAGATATTAATTACGTGCCTTTTATGGAACAAGTCACTGTACTGTGTGCTGGGATTACAAAGTGATAAAGTTTTTGCCCTCGAGGACCTAATATTGTCTTAGGTGGGGGGGAGGATCACAGGACAATAGATTGAGAGCTTTGAAGTCATGGAGTCCTGCCTTATCACTTACAGCTGAGGAAAGTGAGACCAGAGAAGCTAAGTGACTTGCCCAGAATCACACAGCTAATACAAATGTCTGAGGTGGGATTTGCACTCAGATCTTCTGGTCTCCTAGTCCAGCAATCTATCCACTATAGAATGGTGCCTGTCAGATGGGCAGATTGAACAAAGGAGAGGCACAGACAAAGTGCTTTAGGAAACTGTAAAGTTTTATATAAATGGTTTTATATATTAGCAGCCTGTATAATAATGGAAGGTTTGGGATAGAGGTGATTTACACAGGAGGACAAGGGTGCCCACAGCTCTTGGACATTTCACAGTATGGGTTTCCCCTGTACTAGAACAGATGCTAGCTCCTCTGTGCCTCAGTGGAAGGTTTGTTATAAACTGCTGTGGTCCCTCAAACATTCATCATCTAGCGAGGGGGTCTTTTGAAATATTAGCTAGGCTGGACTCTGAATAATAAACAGAGGAGCTGTGAAGGTACATGGAACTTTCCTAGTTGGTAAGGCCTACTAGTGGTGAAAAGTCTTTTACAAGCTCAGAATCCTCTTCACACCAAGATGATGGTGCTCTGCTCATTAAAAAAGCCCCTTAGGAGAGGTGCTCAACAATGACATGCAAACAAAAGAACAAACTAAGGAAAAGGGGACACACACAGGGCAAAAAAGGATTTCACTTCTTGGTCCTCTGCTTTATCTCCCAACCAAGACTTCTCTCTCTACTTTCAACCCTTCTCTTTCTTGACTTCTCTGTAAGCAACTTGGCACTGTTCACTCTCTTCTCCTGGAGAGTCTGTTCTCTCCCAAATTTCCTGACACTGTTCTCCTAACTATCTGGCTGTTCTTCCTCAGTGTCCTTTATTGGATCATTATCTGGTGAGGGCCTCTTGAAATTTAGCTAGGCTGAGCTTTAGATGACAAACAGATACGGCTATGAAGAGCTTTAAGTGACAGGAGTTTAAATTTGTTCCTAGAGGTAACAGGAACATTCCAATCTATATTTCAGCAAAATTACTGGCAGATTTGTGAAAGATGGCCCAGAGTGAGGAAAGACTCAAGGCAAGATGACCAGTTATGAGATGATTACAACAAGTCATGCAAGAAAGTGATAAGGACTGGGGTGGCGAGGTGGCACAGTGAATAGAGCACCAGCCCTGGAGTAAGGAGGACTTGAGTTCAAATCCGGCCTCACTTAACACAAAAAAACTAGCTGTGTGACCTTGGCAAGTCACTTAACCCCAACTGCCCTCCAAAAAGCAAAAAAAAAAAAAAAGTAACAAGGACTGGAACTGAGGTGGAGGCTGTATAAGTAGAGAGAAGAAAGAAGCTCTGGGGAAAGAAATGAAAAGATTTGTAAAGTGATTGGGCATATGGGGTAACACTGAGAAATGAGGATGAATCAGGGTTGTGAGCCTAGAAGGCCAGAAGATGGTGCCTTTGATAGAAAGAATTAAGTTCATAAACAGGGTGAGTAGGGGGAGAGCCCCACATGTTGAGCTTGAGGTTTCTACAGGACATCTAGGTTGAAAAATATACTAGGTAATGAAAATGTAGATTGGGGGCTCAGGAGAGAGCATGAGGCTGAATTGATAGATGTGGGAATCATTTGCATTGAGATGATAAATGAACCTAGAGAAGTTGACAAGATTTCTAAGTGAGACAATATAGCAAGAAAGGAGAGCCCTGTTAGGGCAGAGGCTTGGGGTATACTCAATACTGTGAAGGCCTGACATGGATAAAGATCCAAAGGAAAGAGAATAGTAGTGAGGCAGGTAAAAAGAGGAGCATTGTCACAAAGCCTCAGAGAAAAAACAGCATCCAGGAAGTTGTCAATCATGTCAAATAGTTATAAAAGGTGACGACTGAGATAAGGACAGTAAATTAGTAGAGGAAATACAGGCAAACTCAACATCCAGAACCGAATTCATCATCTTCTCCCTTCTAACGCACCTCTCTTTAGGACTTGCCTATTCTGCCAAGGGTACCACATCCTTACCGTAATTCAAATTTACAACCTCAAAGTTATTTTCTACTTTTCACTCTCATTCACCCCATATATTTAATCAACTGTCAAATTTTGCCATTTCTTTTTCCACAACATCTCTCAGACGTGTCCTCTTCCATCCAATCACAGAGCTGGCCCCTTTCTTCAGGTCCTCATTATGTCTAGCTTCAGGACTTGATGCTTCTTATCCCACATATCAACTAGCTGCCTAATTTTGTTGTTTATAGCTCCACATTTCTCACATCCACCTGCTGATCTCCACTCAGTCACCACTCTAGCCTAGGCCCTCATCACTTCTCCTCTGGACTATCACAATAGCCTTATAACTGGTCTCCCTGCCTCAAGTCTCCCCCATTATCCACACAATCACCCACTGAAGTGATTTTCCTAAGTCTTGACTCTGACCATGTCACTCTAGTATTTAACGTACTTTAGCACCTATTACCGGTAGGCTCAAATATGCAATACTCTATTTGGCATTTAAAACACTTTGCAACCTGTCTCTAACCTACCTTTCCAAATTTGTTATATGTTATTCCCCTCCCCACACTGTACAATTCGGTCAATTATATATATTCCTGTCTCCCCAAGTTCTATTACATCTCCACTGTTTACCATGGTTCCTAGCATATGCAGAGCAGGCACTCTATAAATGTCTGTCTGTTCATTCACTGACTGGTTATACCTAGAGGCAGTACAAAGCTGTGGAAATAGCCTTGTTGTGTATACCATGCTCTCTGTCTGTGTTTCAGTTTCCTCATTTGTAAAATGGACACAATTATGTGTACTACTTACCTCATACGGAGGCTAAGAGAAAAGCAAGGCTTTGTAAATCTTCGAAAGTAATGCCAATTTGCCAACTCCTACAAAAGGTCATTTCTGATCCCTCCATTTTTAAATATTCTTTCTCCTCTAAAATGACTATGGTGCTCTGAATATACTTTGCATATAGTTGCTGGCACATATGAAAACTCCTTGAGGGCAGGAACTGTTTTATTTTTGTTTTTCCATAACCATTATTCAGCATAACGCCTTGCACACAGAAAGAATGCTTAATAAGTATTTACTGAATCAAACCAAATTGGTTTTGTTTAACTGCTTTTCCCTTGTCATAAGAGATTTAATTGGAAAGGAATATAGCAGGAAGCAAATGATGTAAAAAAAAAAAGGCATCAGCAAAACTTAAAAAAATAAAAGTAATGAAAACAATAATTAATTTTACCTAATAAGCACAGATCATCAATTTCATAAAAGTAATATTTGTGTTACAATTTTACCAGTGTTTCAAATGAAGATAACATATATCACACACAAAAAGAAAAATATCAAAATGAACACGGAGAACAAGAGATAGAAAGGTACTATAGGGCTGGCAAAAAGTCTTAGTTTTCAAAAAGTAAAGAGAAGAGTGTTTATAGGCCACTGAGACTGACTTTGACTACTGGCAAAATTTTTAGAACATATTTCTAAAAAGAGGATCTGTGAATGTCTAGGAAAGGAAATGGTCATGCAAACAACCTGCATACTTTCATTGTGGACATACCAGACCACCCTCAGTTCCTTTTCTAACAGGGAAATTCTATGGATATAGTTGACCTAGACTTTAGCTTTCAGAAAAGAAAAAGTCTCTCTTTCTGTCCTTGTAATCAAGGTATGGAGATATGAACCAGGTGGGGAAAAAGGTATAGTTAGACAGAAGTTTATCTGGAAAAAATTTAGGGGTTTCAATGGACTGTAAGCTCATTATGAGTCAACAGTGACATGGCAACCCCCCTAAAAGCTAATATAATCTTAGGCTGCTATTGTGAACAGACTAAGGGAGGTGATCATCTTACTGTACTAGATGGCAACCAGAGTACTGTGTTGAGTTATGTGTGCCACATTTTAAGAAAGATATTGACGATCTGGAAAGAGTCCAGAGGAAGGCAATCAGGATGGAGTAAGATCTTGAGACAATGCCACATGAGGGTCAATGGAAGGAAATGGGACTGTTTAGCTTGAAGAAGAGAGCACCTAGGCAATATAAGAGAGTCCTCTTCAAACATATGCAGGGCTGCCATACAGAATAGGGATTAGATCTGTTCTGAAGTGTTCTGTTGCATTAATAAGTCTCATAGAATCTGAGCTGGACAGGATCTCAGAGGTCCTTTATTACATTTGAAAAGGAATCCCCACTACAACACCCATGAAAAATGGCCATCCAGTTTATGTCTGAAGACCTCCAGTGATGACTAAACCACTATTTTCCAAGGCACTTGTTGGTAACTTGAAGTTTTAGGAAGCATTTCCTTCCTCAGAGAGGAAATGTGCAATTTCTCTACCTGTTAGTCTCAGTTCTGCTTTCTTGGGCCAAGTGCAAGAGATCACATCCTTACAACAGGTAAGAATCTATCACTGTTGAGCAGGGTTTTCATAGCTGTGAGAATTATCGTTCTCTGAATGCAATTACCAAAAATCTCTCCTCCTTCTCAAGCCAACGTTGATCTTCTTCCATTTCCTGCTGCTGCCGTATCAATCTCTCTTCCATAAGATGTGCTGGAAGGACTTGGCCTAATCCCCTCATGTCCAATGTAGCAGAGTCCTAAATGATGAGAAAAAGCAAAGTCCATACCTTCATTATTCAGATCTGTTCTCTGTACCACTGGTACATTTTTTCAACGACTTTCAAGGGACACAACAAACTCTTTACATCAATTAAAGTACACAAAACCTTGGATAATCACACATTTGTTCTAGGACGTAACTCTAAAGAGAAGATAATAAATTGTGAATAAAAGAATGATTTGGTAGCAGGAAATGATGATGTTTTATAATTCAAACAAATATTTTAAAATCAACTTTGGGAGATGACATACTTTGGGAGATTGAACATAAAAATCCTGCCCCTCCAAACTGTTTGATTTTGAGCCATCCATTTAATCTCTTTGACCCTCAGTTTTCTCTTCTGCAAAGTGGGAATGATTATCCTTACTGTGCCTTCCTTCATAGGACTGCCATGAAGATCAAATGAAATAATGGGCATAAAACACTCTGTATATGTCAAGGACTATATACTAGTAAGCTATCATTTCAAAGACTGATTTAAAATGTTCTTTAGCTCTGGAAGCCAAAGGAGAACTATAAAGGAAAATGATTATAGGGAGAAGAACAGATCCTCCTGTGAAGTTACAACCTTTGTTCAGATCTCACAAAGTACCTGGTACCGTGGCACTTTAATATACTTTAAATGCAACATACATTATAGCTATCTGTTTTGGTCTTGTCCCCCTACTAGATCAAAATCTCTGTGAGGGCAGCAGACACCATGTCTTCTCTAGTGCTCTGAACAAAAGGGATGGTTAATAAATGCTTGTTGAATGAACAAAGAGCACTGGATCAGAGAAGCTAAGAAAGTTTAGGAATAAGAAAAATGCTTCCTGCCAAGCAGTATAAATGAAGTGGTACTGTCTGCTTCAGAGAGAACAAGAATAATAAGTCTAGGACTGAAGATCTTTTCCTGAAAAGGCCAGTCTCTTGTAGCTATGGTGGGCTTTGTTTCGATGTGTATGGCCTACCATCAAGTTGGTGCTATCCTCTCCAAAAAAGTGAATGAGAGATTACAGAATCTCCCCTCTGCTATTTCTATAAACAATTTTTATAAAACCTTGGAATCAGTCTCTGATTTTGCAAAGAACACTGAAGCATAAAGGATAAAACATTTTTTTCCCTTATATATAGGAAGAGATAAGCCAAATATAGAAAACTGCAGAATTTTTAAGCTCGAAGGGATCTCAGTTAAATTAGTTTTCTATTACTGTACTATAAGAAAT
Source organism: Petaurus breviceps papuanus (assembly GCF_028583685.1). Classification (NCBI taxonomy): domain Eukaryota; kingdom Metazoa; phylum Chordata; class Mammalia; order Diprotodontia; family Petauridae; genus Petaurus; species Petaurus breviceps. The sequence continues at coordinate 5,865,206 of NW_027187460.1, read as the reverse complement.
AACAAATATGAAGAAATAAGAAGTCAGAAAGGCATAGGAACGCATATGGAGCATAGTGAAGCAAATGGTACAAGGAAAATATATACACAATGGCTACAACAACGGAAATAGAAAAAAAGTTAAACTAAACACTATGTAACTACAAAACCCAAAGCTTGAGAAAAACAGAAAAAAAATGCATCTCTTGCTTTTCATTGTAGAAGTAGAGAACTATGGATGTGAAATATTATATATAGTCACATATGGCTGATGTGTTGGTTTTGCTGATTTTTTTTTCTTTATTTTTTAATTGTTGTTACACAAGATTGTTCATTAGGGAGGATACTGATACAATCCAAAATGAATATAACATAAAAACAAAAGTCAAAAAGCAAAATAAAGATTTTTTTTAAGAAAAAAACAAAATAAAACAAAACGGATTTCCCAAGAAAACTTTATTTACCTCCATGCTGGGCTGCCACATTGATACCTCCTGAGGTCGATGGTTCCAAGACTCTGTTTGGTCCAACAGAGATGCTTGACCAGGATAAATGCTGCCAGCCATGGCTGTTATTCCATGAGAACCAGGATAGCCAGAGACCTGTGAATGAGTTATAGAAGACATTTTAATATTTTTAAAGATCTTGGCTGAGTAGCTTTGACCCATGTAGGGAAGGAAGTGGAAGAAAAAAATGTGACTTACAAACAACCAGAGAAGAAGTAATTTATTATGGAACTGTAAAAAAGTACTCATTTAAAAGGCGAAAAAAATACATTCTTCAGATGAAAATACCATAGGTAGATATAAATATGGCTAAACAACATCTGGCTGCCAGCATGGCCCCAATAACTCTACGAGAAAAACTTTAAAGTAGGACCATAGGATCATAGAGTAAGACCTCAGAGTCCTACCTCATTTTATGGATGAGGAAGTAGAGGTATAGAAAGGTTAAGTGACTTGCCCAGTGTCACACAGCTAGTAAGTATCTGAGACAGGATTTGAACTCAGGTCTTCTTGACTCCAAGTTCAATACAAGTATTCAGAGTTGTAGAGTTCAGTACTCTACAAGTATTCTAGATTAACCCCAAAGCCTGAACAAAGACCAAAGATTCACGAAAAGGCCAATAAAATTTTTCATTTGGAGGAGGCAAATCTAAAGCAGTTTCTTTCCCACAAAGGGCATCAGAAAGAGAAAGAATACTGTCAATATTCTATACATTGGTTCAAGTCCCAGATCTTTATCTTACTAGCTGTAGGAACCTGGGCAAATCACAGTCTCTATGCCTCAATTTCTTCATTTACAAAACAAAGAATATTTACGCTATCTACCTCATAAGTTTGTAAGGACTAAATGAATTGTAAGTAAAATGTCACCTACTCACAAAGTTATAAATATATCAACTATTATGATCAGAATTCCTTAGACTGATGCTGTCAAGCAATTAATAACTAACCACAGAAATATAAAGACCAAAATGCTAGGATTAAGTGAAATAATGTACACCTCAAGCTAGATTTTTTTTTCAGTCTCTTTCTATTGGTTCCTACCCAAGTTCCTACAGGGGTGAAATACAATTATCGTTTCTTCTAAGATGTGTGAATAGTTTCAATTTTATAGAAATCAAGACATAAGTGAAAATATTTTAATGATAAAAATATTACTTCTAAAATGTCACTTTTATCATCATCACTATCATTATCATTTTTTTTGGAAGAAGTAACCTCTTCCTGCCAGAGAATTTTTAGATACTTTTCCAATAAAGAAGTTTCCAATGTTTTATGGCAACATTCCAAATAACACAAATAACTATGGGAAAGGACTCAAATGGCTATTACTCAGTCTAAAAAAGAATATGAAATGTCCCAAAGAAATCTCCTACTTATAAAAATAAAAATGTTCTCAGGAAATCCAAATACCATGCAATGCTTTAGCCTTAAGTGCTTTCCCCCTCCTTTGAACTATTAACCATATTTATTGTTTGTAGTTCTCATTTGATAATTAACACTGTCTTGTGAAATTTCTAATGTTGAGGTGTTATTTAAATACTATATTGTTTTTAAATTTTTCATGTTTGTGTCTTTTCCTCTTTGTAAACCTTAAAATTCAAGAGAAATGTGAACTATTATTGTTTCTTTATCATTTTTAAAAATAATAGCCTTTAAATAACTGAGGTCATTTAAAATTTTACTTCTTTTCAAGCTGTAAAGATTCTCAACTTAGGAGCATCTTCAAGGCTGATGTACCCATTTATTCTTTTGTTTTCCTTCAATTTTGACTTCCTTCCTTTCTTAATCTTCCAGGTTGTTAGTGTTCTCTCCTCTACCTTTACTCACCTGAATTTATATGTTGATTTCCTACCTCCCCTACCTCTCAAAGGAATGTAAATTCCTTAAGGACAGGAACAATTTGGTTTTTGTCTTGTATTCCCAATACTTAATAAATGTTTTTAGAACTTAACTTAATTATCCAAATTATCAAAAGAAACAGTGATTAGAATAGGAAATGATAACCAAGAAGTGTTAATTTTTGGGTGTGGAACTCATCATCCTTACATATAATAATGTTTAACAATAACAGTAAAAACTTAGAGGACTTTGGTTCAAATCCAGATTTGGACAATTCAACAAAGATGTATTAAATATCTTTTATGTTCAAGTCGCTGTTCTAGGGACACAATGATAGCAAAAATGAAACAATCACTGACTTCAAGAAGCTTACGTTCTGTTTACTAGCTATGTGACCATGACCATGACCATGGAAGACCGTTTTAGCTCTGTGAGTATAAATTTCCTCAAATGTAATTAAGATCTCTTTCAGCTCTAAATCTTGTGATCCTGTAATTCTATTCAGCAAATTTCTCATATGAGATGGTACAAAAACACTTACTGAAATTAACATAGGATATATTCAACCAAGCTTTCTTCCTTGTCTATGTGGAAGGGCACTTTAACAGATTAGGAAATGAAATTCCTTTGGCTTGAATGACTTTTCAGAAAGCCATGTTGACTTTTATGTAGTATTACTGTTCTGGGTGATCAGCTAAATGGATTAATAATTTATTTTGTTGAGGGGGGGGGTAGGATGGGGAGGAAAGTTTTAAGATTTTTTATAACTATTAAACTTTATATTCCAATTAACTAGCATTTTATTTTTTCTTTCCCACACCACCATTAGAAAAAGGAAAAAAGTCATTTTGACAAATATGCAGTTAAACAATACTAGTTACCAGGCTGACTACATCCAAAAATGTAAAATTTTGCACCTTGAGATCATTACCTCTATGCCAAGAAGTGTGCAACATGCTTCATTCATTCTCTGGATGGATGGCTAAATTTCTACCCTGTTCATTCTGTAGGCTTCCCTTTATCTTTCTCCATCAAGTATCACTCTTTAAGCTTACTGAGATAGGAATTGCTGTGATCATCATTCTTTTTTGTTACCCAAGACTGACACTACATTAATCCTTTCTAATTCCTAGAGATTTTTCCTATTTGTGACTTCTAAAAATTAAGGGCCTGCCAATTAATTGGTTAACCTAAGGTTTCCATGATCAAGTCTTTTTGAAATGATAGGACTATTATTATTCATTAAATTTATATTTTGCATTATTTTAAGTTTGGCTGGGTACCAGAACTTAAGTCGTAAGTGTCACGTATCTTAACGTGAACATTTGCTATGCATCTCGTGACAATGAAAAACAAAGAGAAGGTAAAAGGTGCATTTCAAATTTACTGACTAGGACCCAAATAACTCAGAAATCCAAAACCTAGAAAAAAGTAAACAAAGATATATGTAATATAACCCCTAAATAGAATTTTCTTCAATGATATGGAGAAATAAAATATTTCATTTTTTTACCTGATAATGATTGGTCTGTACCATATGTTGCGGACTAGGATAAAAGCCTTCACTGGATCTTGGGCTAGGATAACCAGGTCGGCTGGGCTGTGAACAAATTATAAGCAATGGTAAAAAGAGGAATATATTGGTTACTTTAAAAGTCTATTTCTAATCAAATAGCATTTACTGAAGAGACTGTAAAAACATGGCCCTCTAAGTCAAGGAAGTCAATGCAGTATAGGGAAAAGAGTACCTAGAGTCAGAAGACCTGGGTTTGAGTTATGGCCCTGTCACTCTGACTTAGTGAAAACACACCCTTTCTGAGTTTCAGCTTACTTTTTCAAAAAATCTATAAAATGGGGAGAAAATTCTTTCTTTGTTTACCCTTACAGAAGTGATAACATGGATGAAAAACATTTGTAAAAGTGAGGTATTTTGTGTCCTCAGGGTCTAGAATAGTGCCAGGCACATAGAAGGCTCTTAATAAATGCAGGCTGAAAAAATGAGATAATATGATTGAATGAAGGACTGTCAGATTATTTAATATGATGAATGATTTAACTGAAAGGACATAAGATTGAGTCAGTAAATCAGAACTTTGATTCCAGCTTCAGTTTAGTGCTTTTATGAGTCTCAGTTTTGTCCTCTGTCAAATGAGGGAATTAGAATAAATAACCTCAAATATATAATAACCTCAAAACAACCTCAAAACCTTTTCCTTTCAAACATTTTATAATCCAGTTAGAGAATTTATATTGAAATCCAAGTTAAAGAACTAGGTGGAATTCTTTAACCTAGAGCAGAAAAAGATGAAATGTGTTAAGTAAATAGAGGCCACTAACACTGAGGTGAAAATAAAAAGAAATGAGTTTTAAGTGAAGCAGGAGGGAAAGAAGATAGCTTTTATGAGGAAGAATTTTTAAATAAGGAGTTACTGTTGGACATTGGAAAGGTTTATCAAATAGTCAGACTAGGCCTTTTCCTTCTCTGTGTGCTGAGACATTCTAGTAGTAGTGGGATACCAGTGTAAGAAGTTATAGGAAGGCCAGTTTCAGCTCAATACAAAGGACAATGTTGTAACAATCACGTTTTTTAAAAAACGGAATGAACTATTTCCTGGGTGGTGGGAGGGGCTATTGTCTGGATGGTAAGTTAACTTGTAACAGGACTTGTTTGAGTGGAGAATGGACTTGTCATGAATGATGCCTAAATTCAGTGTTCTTTCAATTAAACCATGCTATATTTTGAAGAAGTACAGAGACCCAGTATGGTCTCTGTATGTTGGATGGGAGAAGACTAGAAAAATTACTTATGCAAAGACTCCATTCCATTCCCTGATTAAAGAACCTTCATTAGCTTCCTATTACTGAAAGGAGAATACACAAACTCCTTATCCTGACATTTAAGACACTCTACAACCTGATTATAAACTTTTTCTAGCCTTATTTCATACTACTCCTCACTGATTATGTGCCATCACTTAGCACAAAGTACTTAACAAATGCTTCTTGACTGACAGCCTACATCCCCTTTATTTCAGTCAACCTGAACCTTATTATCTTGTACTCTTATCTCTGTCTATTTCTATATGCCATCTCCCCATGCCTGAAACATATTCCCCTTATTTCTACCTATTGAAACATATCAGCTCAGGTACCACTTCTTCCATTCAGACTTCCCTGATTTCACCTTCCATATGAAAGTGGTCTTGTCAACTCTTATTTTAAATCGTATTAATCTGTATGCATGTTATATCCCTATTGTTAGATTATAAGCTCCTTGAGCATATGTAATTTTTCCATTTTGTATCTTTAGGGAATGATATAGTACTCTGTACGTAATAGGAAACTTAATAAATATTTAATTATTTAGGTTGAATGTTTTACAGGAATACCATTCTTTAGTTGAGGATTAGATTATATGACCTCTATGATACCTTCCAACTTAAGATTTTATGATTCATTGTTAAGTGTGTCAGTGTTATACTGACAGAATAGAAAAATTTTACTGGCGTAAAAACTCCCAACATCTTTGCTATGAAATGATGTCACATCTACAATTTGCTGCTATTCAGATGGGAACATCTGGGACACATATACATATAGGTTTTGGCATAAACTCAAACGGCTGATTTCTTTCCTCCAAGTATATAAGTAACATGCATCCCATAACAAATGTGTTTTCTGCTTATCTGACTGAAAAAGAAATGCGAAGAAAAAAAACAATCCAAATTCTTTTATAAGACATTTAGAATCTTAGAACTGCATGATTCTAAAGTGATCATCTGGTATTAATGCCCTCATTTTACGGATGAGGAAACTAGGGTATGGAGAAGTGATGTGTTCAAATTCACCTAGCTAGCTAGTGGCAGAACTGGGACACAGAATCAGCCATGTGCATTATCTGTTTGGAGATTGGGCCACACCTCTAGAAATGGTTTAGCAAAGGTACCATACTCCCAGTTACCCAGGTTTGCAAACCAGGTGTCATCCTCTATTCTTCTCTCTCTCTCTCACTCCCCCATATCTAATCTCTTACCAAGACATGCTGATTTTACCTTCACAACATCAAGTGAAGATCAAACAAGATAATAGTTATAAAGTGCTTAGCACAGTGTCTAGCAAATTGTAGGTGCTTCATAAATGCTTATTCCCTTCCGTCCATTCTCCATAACATCTCCTTCTCTCCTCTAACACGGCCCCCACCCTGGTACAGGCCCTTATCACCTCACATCTGGACTATTACAACTGTATGATAGTTGGTTCCCTGCTGCAAGGTTCTCCCCACTACACTACATCTTCCATTAAATTAACCTTCCTAAGGGACACTCCTGATCCTACCTTTCCAGCCTTCTTAAACCTTACTCTTCCTCCCCATACATACTCTGTGATGCAGTGACTCTGCCCCCTGGCTGGCCCTTGCCCAAAAAAAAACACTCCCGCTTCCAGCTCCAGGCATTGTCACTGCCTTGCCCCCATCTCCAGAATTCTCTCCTTCTTCATCTTGTCCCCTGGCTTTCTTTTAAGTGCCAGATAAAATCCTATCTTCTACAGTAAGCCTTTCCTAATCCCCCTTAAAGCTAGTGCCTTTCCTCTGTGGACTGTCTCCAATTTATTCTGTTTATGATTTGTGTCTACATTGTTATTTGCATGCTGCCTCTCTCATTAGACTGTGAACTCATTTTTGGTCTTCTTTATATCGCTGGCCTTGCACAGTGCCTGTGCCTGGCATACAACAGGTGCTCAGGGGTGGTGGTGCAGGGGGAGGATAATCAGTATTGTATACTGGCTGTGGGAAAGAGAGGGAAGATCATGAAGGCCCAGCTCTTGATACTGCATCAACTGCAGATTGCTATATACTAACCTTAGGAAACACAAAGTAAGATTTATGTTGCTGGAATGAGCAATGGTTTGGGCTCCTTCGGTGCAGAGATGGCTTCAGATAAAATATTCCAAAGAGTATCCTGTGAATTTTATTAAGTACTTTTCTAATTCTTACATCCCTTCTAGCTCTGTCTATGTTGATCACACACACACACACACACACACACACACACACACACACACACGCACTTATTTTGAGTATTTATATTAAGGCATCATGTCACTGTGAATAGAGAGCTGGCCTTTCAGTCAGGAGGACATGGGTTCAAGTGTCACCTCTGACACCTTACAGAGCCCTGACATCTCTGAGCAACTCATGTTATGGGTTACAGATCAAGTACTGACCTACTTTTGGTACAGGGAGCTTCTGTAATGGGAATGCTCTATACCAATGATATCAGAGGTCTAGACAAAAAAATATAAATAGCTTGCAAAAAGTAGTCTGAAAGATATCATCAAGGAGATATATGACTAGAAAAGGAGGTATATTGGTCATGCTGTAAAAGTGAGGTATAACAGATTGACACCCTGAGCACTAGACTGGAAATTCTCAACATATATTAAAAGAAGGAGAGGAAGGATTCCAGAACACTGAATTTACATATAGAGGGTATAGAGAAAAGAGTCAGAAAAAAAGGTGTGGATGGATTGTGATCTATACTGATGAGAAGTACCCATAGTAATGAAAGTAAAGATTTTAGAAATGCTGCAGTACTACTGAGAGTTCATTAGCAAGTAACATTCAATAACTCATTTTGGGAGGTAGTTTTAATGTTCTGCCTCCAATTAACTACAACTTCATCTGTTTTACCACTGCTTTGTGTTTTGAATCTGAATGGAGAATTCATTTTTCAGTTTTTATAAATTCTCTTTCCACTCAGTCATGAAATTTAAATCTAGAAGCCGCATTTCCTACCTATACTTAATGGAACTGAAATCATGTTGTGATAATAAACTATGGGAAGAAATGGAGGAACTGAATAGGGTCTGTGACATCACCACTTCATCCAGGAAAGCAGAGTTGTTAAATCATGCTGTCACTCAATTTCAGAGTAGTTGAAAACCTTTTTGAGGTGAAAAATCCTGCAAACATAAACATAGAGGGGATTTGACAGTGAAGACGTCTATTGAGAAACTTAGAAAGCAGGTTTGACTCTTGAATGGCAAAGGTATTCAATAATGTGATAGTAGTTTATCATTTACCAGGCCTCTGTAGTTGAATGCTCCTTTAGCAGGTGTAGCTGCTTTGCTGTCACAGAACATGTGATGAAGATGATGATGATATATATAGCACCTCCCAGCTGACCTCTTCTATAGTTCTGGGTAGAAGTAATTTATTGTAGTTTCTCACTGATTTGTTCATCATGTTTGTTCTGGTGCCAATTTAGGGTTTTGCTGGAGTAGGTATGGGAGCTGAGAGGTCTGACTCTTATCCAAGTAGACCATTTTATAATATAATAATAATAAACATTCACATGGCACTTTGAGGTTTACAGAAAAATGTTATCTCATTTGATCTTCACAACAACCCTGTGAAGTAGGTAATGTTATTATCCCAATTATACAGATGGAGAAACTGGGGCTGAGAATGGCAAAGTAGATTGGTCACAGTCACACAAGTAAGTGTCAGTGGCAGGATTAGAACCCAGGACCTAGAGCATGGTTCTAGGGCTTAAGTCTCCTGGACAGTTTTATTGTAATGCTTCATATCCTAACATGACATTATGACTCTGGTACCAAAGGCTATATACCCTGGGGCATAGAATCTAGAAAAATCTCCCTCCAGCAGGGGTGCAATGATAGACCGACTACATATCTGTTGCTTAGGGACAGGCCTAGCAAAATTCAGAGGAACTCATTACAGTCTGGCTGAAGGGTAATGCATTTTTCAGTCATAGTAATTCTTAAAGACCATAAGTTAAAGATAGGTTGTAATCTGTGTTGGTAAAGAGATTACTCACACCAACAAAATTACTGCTACTTCAAGTATTTTTAGAAATAATTTTGTTAGTTTTGCTACTATTTAGGAATATATAGTCTTACTTTTTCCACACTTTCTTTTGGAGAGGGGAAGGCAGGGCAATTGGGGTTAAGTGACTTGCCTAAGGTCGCACTACTAGTAAGTGTTAAGTGTCTGAGGCTGAATTTGAACTCAGGTTCTCCTGACTCCAGGGCTGGTGCTCTATTCACTGTGCCATCTAGCCACCCCTCCTTCAAATAATAAGATACAAAAATATAATTGGTCTTATTTTTCAGCAACCTTGGAAAACAAAAACTAGTCTGAGTTAAAATTATGCAAAAACCAATAAACAACTAGAGGGCTCATTCCATACAAAGTTCCCGAATCCAGTGATTTTTAAAGTCAGTAACATATTAGAAAATGAGCTTATTCACCCACCAAGGATATATTCTGAACCATATGTCTATATACATAAGTATGTGCTAAGTGCTGTTCTCAATAATAAAAATGTTAACAATACCTAACGTTTATATATGCTTACTTTGTGCCAGGCATGGTTTTAAACACTTTTTTCTTATGCTGTCACTGTATCTTAAAATGTGAAAAATATTTCCTGCTAGCTTTTACTGTACAATAATGCCACAGATAAGCAAACTGAGCCTCCAGGGAATGGAAATTATTGCTTAAGGTCCCTTTGCTATAATTCAGGTCTCTTGGCTCCCAAAGCAGGGCTCTAGTTGTTTTTGTTGATTATACTGCATTAAACCAGGGAATTTATAAGCACTTAAAAAAAAAAAAAGAAAGCTAGCAAATGTCTGTGAATTCTCATTCCATGGAATTTGCTTCAGTTTACTCAAGCCAACCTAATTGCTAATAAATCCTTGTTAGTCAACTATTAACTAAACAAAAGTTTAATTTACATCTTTACAAAGTCAAATATTTGCTCTAGCAATTCTACCATGGAAGATTCTAGTTTAATCAGTGTGGTATAGTATCATCTGAAGAGGCAAAGGATACCACAGGCAAGAACTGTATTAGAGCAGACTCTGCATAAATAGCAAAAATCTTTTATTGGATACCAATGACTTGGCTTGGTCAAATGAATTTGGTTAAGTAACTAGTTTTGGACACATCTCAGGGGTGCATTCTTTAATATAAGGCAGAGGTTTTCTAAGTAGTGGTCCTTCTGTGTACCTCCCCTCCTACTTTTCAAGGGGTACACCAGGTCAAAACTGTTTTACACCAAGACATTTTAATTTTTAAAATTTTAATATGGTGAATATTGGTAGATATAACCCACATCCTGAGACTAAAAAGTTTGAGGACTGACTAACTAAGGCATGGAAGTCCATAACAGAAGGCAGCAGGGTAGCATCTAATTTCATTTCAATGTGTTTTCACTTCTGAGAAAACAACAACAAAAAGAGCAAACATATGCATAATGATCTTAGCCAGATTCTTCCAAAAAAAAAAAAAGGCTCTGATCAGACAGGAATGCAAATTTATTTTCAATATACGTTCTACAAAGTAAAGAATGCATTTCCAGTCTGACCCCACCTTCTACCATAAACTTGATTTTACTGATTAGTGGAATCCCAGACAATTGTAATTTGCTAAGGACAGAAATGTTTTGCCGTGCGCCAGGCTCCTCTATGTCAAATTTCATGTTTGTGGAGGAGGGGAAGCAAGCTAAAAGCCAGAAAGAAACAAAGGAGAAGTTTTGTTCAGCTTAATTTACGAGTCTTGAATTTAGACCTGAAATAACATCTATCTGAACACTGTCTATTAACATATTTATGGGTGTTGAGAAAATTAGGAGAGGCTAAAATAAGAAATAATTAGTGGGCATAGTAATTTGTTGTAAGAACAAAACAGATCATCTAATACAATCTCTGTAGTTGAAAAAATGACCCTCTGGCTTTTCTGCAAAGACGACACTACAACAGCACTGATGCCTTTAAAGATAGGAAATAAAACAGCTTTTAATAATCAATAAGTATGACTACCTTGGGAGGAGCTTCGTCTGAGCCTCCTGAATCCCAGGACACTGTGACCTGCCTTCTGGATTCCATTCTCATTCGTTCTTCTTGCTGAAGCTTCTCCTCCTCCAGTATTGTACTAAGGAGACAATAAACTGGGTTAAGGAGAACTGACATTTGTGTGTTAGTGTACTCTAAACCCCACCCTGAAAACCTCCTTAAGACAGTTCTCTCAATGCCAGTATGCTCAAAGTAGTCAAGGGAAAAAATGAGCAAGGGATTCTTTAATAGTGGGCCAGTAGGAGAAGATTTCAAACCAATCACGGTTAGATTGTGGACTATTCCAGTTCTAAACGGGAGATTTCACTTAAAGCACAGGCATGGGGGTAGGCACAAGCAAACAAACCAGATGGCAGTGAGCAGGACTGGGGGAGGGGATATAAAGAATAACAAAATCTCTGCATTTAAAAAGTCATTCTGTGCTTGTGGCAAAGTATAATTGCCCTGAGAAATCTCAAGAAGCAATTTATCAAGCAGATACATGTCTGGAACCACTGATTCTTCATATGAAAAAAGTCTCTTTTTACCAAACTCAGAAAGGTAAAAACAAAAGCATTAGTACACTATGGGTAGTTAAATCTCAGTTTAATTGGTTAACTCGAAATTTGCCAAATACCTAACTACAGTTTTTCAGCTACATTCCAGTAAAGTAATACCCTTAACAAAAGAGTAAAGAAATAAGGCAAGAGCATTTTCAATGATGGCTTTTAGTTATATAGATGAAAAAAATCTACATGTTGTTTTAATTGGAAGAAAAAAATAGTAAATAATATAGCAAGTTACTTACCAGATTCTTACTATTACAGTGGCTATTTGAAGTTCAATATTATACCACTGTCTCCTTCCAGTTCTGCTATGCAGATTACTAATCTTGGCTATCTGCCATAATTTAAAATACTTAGAATGCAGCACAAGTTACAAATCTGTTAGATTCCCATAGTGTAGGAATTCTTTAGGGTTCCCAGCAAAAAGACAGAGCTAGGCAAAACCTTCACTACAATGGTAAACAATTCACTTCCTACATGTCTTAACACCAGTATGGAGGGGTTCTAATAATGAAGCTCATTGAAAGCTTATAACCTCCCAGTTTATTGCACGAAACAACCACCCAGAATTACTCATGCAGAGTGAGCTCAGTTGTCCCAGAGCCTCTTCTCATCTGGGAATTTGCCCGACTGTTTCCCAAATACATTCCTGTTTGACTGGAGGCTCTGCTGTGCCATTTCCCTCATAGACCAACGCTCACAGTCATCTTTTTAAATTGGAAAATAACCAAACTGATCCTATTAAAAATTACCATGGAAAAGACAAACCAGGGTTTTATATATAAAACATATATTTTCCCAAAAGAAAAAGGAGGAACAGTATTTTATTAAATACTACAAAACCAAAATTTGGCTTAGCTCCCAACTACTAAATTAACATTTAGAGGAAACTGCTTCATCAAAAGTATCTAGAATACTATTGTGTCTCCCTGTTCCTGCCTGCGGAATCCATTACTAGGAAAATAAATAGCTGGCACGCTTTGCAGAAATTTACAAGTTAAACATCAGCTTTAGATTTTTAATAGAGGGATACAGTCTATCACAACACTTTGAAAAATTGCTACTAGTGACCAAAATACATAGGGAAATGAATTTTTATAATAAAATAATGCCATGCATAAAAATGCAATCCATTGTGTACTTTAAGATGTTTTTAACAAGTGATCTTTTGCTATAAGGGACTGATGATCAGAATACTCAGAAAACAGTCTTGACTGTATTGTTATTTTGCAGGGTACCATACAGGGTACTGTGGGAAACAGAGAGAAAACAGAACTTGATGGAGTTTACACATGAAGGGGAGTTACACACATACACACACAGTGAGGCAAATGTTATTATACAGTTGAAGACTATAATCTTTTTGGTCTACTGTTCAAAGAAATGTTTTTTTATTTCACATTTTTATCAATAAAAGTGGAAATTGTTTTTGTTCTAAACTGCACATATTGTATGTATGAAAACATATCCTCCACTAAAGTTTTTTTAAACTAACTGACAATGGTGTGCAAGTGATCCTGTGTTACTGAAAGTTATACCAGCAAACTACCAAGTCTAATGAATGTCTATGAAACTGGAAAGGTTTCTAGTACAGGCCTGGAGCCAGACTGCATGTCTGTAGTTCAAGCATAGGCCTAGCTAGTTTTGGAAATGCTCATCACCAGAAGGTGCGATGATGAATTATTTTTTCTGTAGTAATTCAAGTCATGACACGCACACCAATGACAAAATCAAAATCATGACAATTCATTGAAATCTGAAAATAATTAGGATCACAGATTCTCAGAGTCAGAAAGAATGCCAGGCAAGCATGTACTCCAACACTTCTTGATGTATAAATTGCCTCTTTGGCATCCTAGAAAAGTTGTAATCAAGTCTCTGACTGATCACTTGTAGTAATACGTGGAACTCACAACCAAACCAGGTAGTTTATTTAACTAAAGGATAGCTCTGATTGTTAGAAATATTTTTCCTTAAGTCAAGCCAAAATCTGTTTCTTCCACCTCCTACTCAACTGTCCTAGGTTAGTCTTGTACCAAAAATAATACGTAAAGTCTCTCTTCCACCCAACAGTCATTCAAATACATGAAATAACTGATCACGTCCTCTGAAAAATTGCATTTTTTCTGAACAAGCAGTTTTAAGCTCTCTAATCAGTCTGTGTATGACATGGTTGCTAGTTTCCTCTCCACTCCAGTTTTCACCTTTTAGATGAGCATCAGTTAATTAATATTCAATGGAGATATCCAGAAGTGGACATAATAACCTATACGTAGTCTGTTTAGTGCAGAGGACAATTGGATTACCATCTCACAGTGGAGAGAGTTCTGGTTGTGGATACAAGAAGACTTGGGTTCAAATGCCATGTCAAACACTCATGACCAAGTTACTTCTCTCTTACAGTCAATTTCTTAACCATGATTGAAGAATAATATCTTTATCACTTAACTCCGTGAGTCATTGTGAGAACTGGATTCTTTGCAGGCTTGAAAGCCTTATATGCATCTGTTTTCATTATCACCCTCAATATTATTATCTCTTTTTCTTGTATTTGACACAGTTCAGATAGAAGAGACTCAAGGATAAGTATCCTGTCGTTATTCTTTTATATTGAATATTGAGGGAACCACTAGGCAAATGGATAAAATTACTATTACTAGTAGTTCTACTTATATTAGTTCTTTTAGTTAGCTACATTATATTTTCAGCTCAAGGAATTTGTGATTATTTAACCTGTAAATTTTTTTAAAAATTAACTGTTAACCCACATCTCTCAGATGTCATTCTTTATATATGAAGATAAAGCTACTATCTGTAGTTGAGATATTATTTATATTTTGAGCCCTCTTTCTACTTCGAAACCTAACTTTTCTTTCATCCTCCAGCCAGGTAGTTCTACACAAAGGCCTACTCCAAAGTTTCATCGTGACAGGGAAATAATGCTAGGTTTTCAAAGATTATGCCAGTAGCTATGAGCTCTTACACATTCTATCAGTCTCAAAAGGTTTCAAGCATAATCCTAACAGTCTGCTTTCTAAGAACCAAACTACTTAAGTATAGAGAGGCTCATCACCTAAGAAACTGACTACTAAGTGATTTATTTCTTTGTCTATGAAATAAAGAAAAATAAAAAGTGGCCCTTATTCCCATGTAGCTTCTGCAGTGACAGCAACAAGAGGTTCAGAAAAGGGAGCAATGAGTGCTACTGATCTATATACTTATTTTAAATCTTTATGAGAATACACATATATGGAGCATATCCTTGAAAAAGGAATAAGGGATAGCTAGACTTTTATAAAATGTATTGTACAGGAGATTATATCTTTAAAGTCATACAGCTGATTAAAAAGTATAGAGAAAACAAGATTCCACTCTGCTCATTGTTACTGACTACAAAATTATATGAGATTCCTTGGGACATGCTAGAACAGAACTAGCTTTGTTCCATGAGCTTCTGATTGTAAACATTAAAAGTGGCATAAAACAGGGAGAGAAGCTTAGGTATCTGTCACTATCATGGAGCATATCCAGCACAGAGTCCATATGGAAGAGGGATTCCCCATAAATGGGGAGGGTCCCCAGACACTCCTGTTTGAAGATAACACTGTGTTAACTGCATCAAACCTGGGACTGTACAGTCAACTAAACAAGATTAACAATTGCTCCAAACAGATAAATACCTAACTGTAAGTGGATGAAGTATGCTTCCTGCTCAGACTATGATATGCGTTTGGAAGGATAGCCCATAAAGTTAGTCCATGAGTACACATTATCTTGGACAGACTCTTGTTATTTTTTTTTTTAATTAAAAAATTTGTTTTTCCTTTTTGCGGGGTAGAGGGCAGGGCAACTGGGGTAAAGTGACTTGCCCAAGGTCACACGGCTAGTAAGTGTTAAGTGTCTGAGGCCACATTTGGCCCCTGATTCCAGGGCCGGTGCTCTATTCACAGTGCCACCTAGCCGCCCCCTGGACAGATTCCTCTGATGGATAATGAATTGGGTCATGAATTGAACAGAAGGAAGAGAGAACTATACAAGAAGTTATCAGAAATATACATGAATGGAAAAGGTGATGGGTTAATTGTATAATGAGAGCAAGGGACAACCAATGTTTTAGGTGGCTTGATGCAAAAACACCAACACAATGTCAAGAGATCTAAGGGAATACCTCTATTATGTTGGGTGGACAGTATGTAACAATTTACAGGAGGATATAGTCAAAAGTCTTAGTTGCAGGGCAGCTAGGTGGTACAGTGGGTAGAATGCCAGGCTGGGGATCAGGAAGACTCATCTTCCTGAGTTTAAATCTGGCCTCTGACACTTACTAGCTGTGTGACTCTGGGCAAGTCACTTAACTGTATTTGCCTTAGTAGCTAATCTGTAGAATGAGGTGGAGAAGGAAACAGCAAACCACTCCAGTATCTTTGCCAAGAACACTCCAAATGCGGTCACAAAGAGTTGGACACAACTGAAGCGACTGAACAACAACATGGACAAAGTCACACAGGAGGTAAGGTGTAGATGGGATGTGATCAATATCACTAGAGGAAATATCCTAGTTGAGGCCATCACAGACGCATCAATGCACTGAAGTAGTACCACTCATCCATTTGTATTCTCCTCTACCTTAGTGACCAGCTGCCATGTTACATATTAGTTAATGGGAATTAGGTGTAATATCTCTGGACATTGGGCACAACAAAACTATTTAGCTGATACAGATATCAAACTTGTGACTTTAGTCTTTTCAAATACATATTCTTGGATTAATGGGCCAGAAGAGATGGGAAAACTAGACACAGAATCTTAATTCCCCACAGTTACACTGCTCTTACAGCCAAATGATAAATTCTAGGAATACAATACATAAGACTGGATTTGATGTTTCTACTTTTGATAAATACATAATATAACAGAAATACTGGACTAATAATAATTAGTTAAGGGATCAAAGTACATGTCCTGGCTCTGCTATTAACTACTTGTATGACTTTGGAAAATTCACTTAACCTGCATGAATCTCAGTTTCTTTACCTATAAAATGTATATTTGCAATAACTACTTCAGAAGGTTAAGAGGAAAGCACTTGGTAAATCTTCAAGTGCTGTGTAAATTTACTTTCCATGTTTCCTCTGAAAAAAGAGGATTCTGTAAGCAAAGGATGGAGAACTGGCTGTCAGATATATTTTAGTGGGAGTATCCTGTTCAAGTATGGGTTGGACCAGATGAACTGAGTTCCTGTGATTCTACTCTAGAAATCTACTGAGTCCATAATGTCTATGACAATATACAACAGACAACATAATAAAAACATGTCAGCTGTTAATGGAATTGTAAACTGGTATAATTATTTTGGAGAGGATTCTGGCAATAGCCAATAAGGGCATAAAACTGATCATACTATTTTATCCCATTATTACGATATTTTTTTCTGAAGGATTTTATTAAAAGGGAGAGGGAAAAAAGAAATATTTGTACTAAAGAACACATTAATAGTGTTATTTGTAACAGTAAAGAATTGGAAAAAAATCTTTATGTTCAGTGACTGATTACCAAACTGTGGCATATCAATACAAAGGCATATTTCTGTAGTTGAGGAAATGACAAGAATATAAAGGAATATGAAATTATGAAGAAATCGAGAATGAAAAAAAGTAGCAACATACACAATGGTTACATAAAAATAAGGTCAACAAATTCTGATAAATATACATATAAGATAAAGAAATCAGAAGAAAATAGTCCAGCATGTCTGTTTTTCCTTAGACTGTGAATAGTTCTAAGTTCACAGTATTAGGCATGATTTTGCTATTTATTCTGTTTGTCTGATCTTTCATTTTAATGACTAGTAAGTACTAAATCATGTAGTTTATTGTAAAACTTTACTTTAGAATTTTAGGCAAATAAATACATGTTGAACAGAACAATCTTTTTTCTTCTAAGAATACAATGAAAACAAGGAAACACAGTAACCCCACGTGTTTAGGCTCTTCATTTTTTGTGCTTCTTCCTTACTACTCCATCACCAAAAATAAAATGTAAAAATGTCTCAGGGAAATTTTAATCTTTGCTGGACAGCAAAGAATATAAATAACCCACAGAAATGTCTTTGTTCTTACAATGGGAAGACCATTCCATAGAAGGAATAAAGAATACATGGAGAGATATTCCCAACCTCTTCCTCTCTCCAGCTGTTTAAGAACCTAAAGCAGTTACTTAGAATGTGCAGATGGTCAGAGGGGTCAGATTTAAGCATACTTTCCCAAACTACAAATATTTTTAGCAACAATAAGCTTAGGAAACATTTCTATTCCAAACTTTTGCTTGCAGAATAATAAAACTTCACATTTTCTAGAGTGGAGGAGGGGTTCACAAAATTTTTCTCTTTTTAAATTTCCTTAGCTCAGTCAACAAAAGACACAATATATAAAGAGACTTCTTTTGTCCAAAAAATTCTAAAACACTTGGAAGTTTTCTGTAAAATTGTACAATCTTTGTCCATGAGCCATAGATAAAGAAAAAGGAGATGAGGAAAAGAATTCTATACTAAATTAAAAAAAAATCTTGCTTTATGCAAAAATAGACTCAATCACTTTATAGCATTAAGAAGGCAATCCAAATGAACTAGAGAGTTCAGGTATAACACAAATAAACATCTCACAGCAATGAAACAAATGTATAATTTTATTCTCCTATACCACAAGAGACTTTCTGTCTCTCTGGGCTTATAGCCATCAGCAGTCAATGCAGAAAAGGCTTTAGCAAATTTCTGTTGCTGTGGCAACAACAGGAATTTTTATTATAAACTATTGTGATAGTTATAAAAGGGGTGGCACAATAATTCATTTGTTTCCAAAAGCACTGGTCTGAGATATAAATTTAGAGAAATAAAATATTCTTTTACAAAGAGTATGAGTTGTACTGTTTTAGGTAGTAAGTCTTCAATGGAAACATAAAGATTGATAACTGTAGAATGTATACTTAAGAGGTATGAATCATACACAAAAAATGCAAGGAGTTGTAAGGGCCCTCTGAAATCTAGTGATATATTAAAATGGGAGTTCAATTCCCTCAGTTGACAGAGGAGAAAACTGAATCTAAAAGGGATTAAGTGTGTGTGTGTGTGTGTGTGTGTGTGTGTAATAATACTAGGTCTAGAACCCAATTCTCCTGTCTCTCAAGTCCAGGGTTTTTCTACTATGCCATGCTGCCTCACATTATTATTCCAGAAAAATGAGAATAAGGTACCAAAAATACAAAGAGTAAAGAAATCAATCAGTACTGAGAGATTTCAGGAGATACAATTTTAAGTGCTGATTTTGCCACTACCTTGCTGTGTTACCATGGCAAAAATCTTTCTTATCTCTAAGTCTCAGTTTCCTTACTAATACAATGAGGAAGTTGAATTAAATTAGGGGTTGTTAACCCTGGAGTTCACAGAAGGGGTTCATGGAAAGAGTTCAGGAAGTGGGAAAAATGCATCTTCATTTTCACTAACATCTGGTTTTCTTTGTAATCTTATGTGTTTCATTTTGTGTATTTAAATATATTATTCTGAGATAGGGTCTATAGGTTTTATTAGCCTTCCAAAAGGTTCCATGACACATGAAAAGGTAAAGAACCCCTGTATTAGATGGTCTCTAAGGTCCCTTTGAGCCCTAACAGTCTGTGAGTCTGGACCAATGTAAGTTTTTAAATGATCAATAGATATTTATTTATATATTTTGCTTTTTGGAGGGCAGTTGGGGTTAAGTGACTTGCCCATGGATTTGAACTCAGGGCCAGTGCTCTATTCACTGTGCTACCTAGTTGCCCCTCAATAGATATTTACTAAGTGCCTAATTTTGTGCCAAATACTGTGCTAAGCACTGGAGATCTAAGAAGGAGCAAAAGACAGCCTCTACCCTCAAGGAACTTACAATGTAATGGAGGAGAAAACAAGCAAATAAAAATGTACAAACTATATATGGATAAATAGTTACTAATTATCAAAGGGAAGGCACAAGAATTAAGAGGGGTTGGGAAAGGCTTCCTATAAAAAAAATGGAATTTTAGTTGGGGCTTAAAGGAAGCTATGAAAGTCAACAGGTGGAACTGAGGAGGGAGAGCATTCCTGGCATGGGGACAGTCAGAAAAAAATGCCTGGAGCCAAGAGATACAGTGTCTTGTTCAAGGAAAAGCCAGGAGGCTAGTGTCTCTAGATTGAAGAGTAGGTGTTGAGGAGTAAGGCGTTAGAAGACTGGAAAGGTAGGAGGGAGCTAAGTTATGAAGGGTTCTGAATACCAAACAGAGGATTTTATATTTGATCCTGAAGATGATGGCCACTGGAGTTTACTGAGGAGTGACATGATTAGATTTGTTCTTTAGTAAAATTTCTTTGGTGGCTGAATGAAGAATAAAGTGAGACGAGACTTGAGGCAAGCAGAGCCACCTGGAGGCTATTTCAATAGTCCAGGTGTGAATGGATGAAGCCCAGAAGGGTGGCAGTCAGAGAGAAGGGGCTGTATTTAGGAGATGCTGCAGAGGTGAAATGGATAGGCCGTGGCAACAGACTGGCTTTGGGGACGGTGAAGAGAGATAGTGAGGAATGCAGGTTGACTCCTAGGTTGTGAGCCCAAGGGACTGGAAGGACAATGTTTCTTTCTCCAGTAATAGGAAAGGTAGGAGGCAGAGAGGGTTTAGGGGGAAAAGATAATGATTTCTGTTTTTGACATGCTTAGCTTAAAGATGTCTACTCGATATCCAGTTTGAAATGTCAAGAAAACACTTATTAGTTGTAGTGTAGTGTGGTGTAGATAGAAATGTAGTTCGTAGCTTCATCTGGAATATGAAATGTGAATCTTAATTCTGCAAATGAAAATGAGGTAATAGTCAAATCTGCTCTGGAGAGCACAATCAGTAAAGGCTAATAGCTTCTAAAATTGGTTGGCAAGTATCTAGAAAAAACAGCATCAGTGAAATTTGGGGTGGGGGGAGGGGGGAAAGAAGCAAAAAAACAGACCCAATAGGGAAGTAGGGAAACTTGTTTGAACAAGTTTGTGGGAATACCAGTTTTGAAACATGGTCTTTTATAATTATCCAACATTGCCTCATCGTGATGGAATTGGGCTTTCTAAACAAAGAATGGGTATTTCTGCAGCGTGGAAATCAAGTATCCAGACCTCAGATAAGGCTGGAGATAGTACAGCAAGAAGCTGCTACCAAAGAGCTCACACTTATAAACTGTTCACTCTCCTTTGATGCAGACACTTAAGAGTATAGGGAACTGCATATTTAGGTTTCTAAAAATAATGCAAAAGTTACAGTACTGTGGAAGTTATTTTAAGCTATAAAGAAGATAGTTAATACCTTAATATATCCAACTCAGAACCTCAGGAAAAGTGAGATTCTTAACTGGGTGCTGCACTCTTGCTAAAGGTATCCTGGTACTGGTGAAAATAGTACTGAACTCTAAGCCAGAAGAACTGCTTAAAAGCCACTTTTCATACTGATAATAATGCACAGTTGTAATAAGGTTTGTAAAACAAATTCTCCAGAACGACTCTGGGCAGTTCATAACACAAGTATCAACAATTTGATTTTTACAGATGAATAAACAGACTAAGAGGTAATGCAACTGTGAAACACAGTTTTAACATTTGTTGATTTTGTATATTTTAAAAGTTATATTCCCAATTCATTGGCCTGCACTTTCTCTCTTTTGTTGATGAAAATATTTAGAGATAAAATTTTTCTCTGAGTATTGATTTGGCTAGAGTCTCAAATATTTTGGCATATTGTTCCACCGATGGTAATGAAATTATCAATTGTTTCTATGATTTATTCTTTTTTTTTTTTTTAAAGCAATTGGGGTTAAGTAACTTGCTCAAGGTTACATGGCCAGGTGTTTCTGGGTGGGTGCTAAGTGTCTGAGCCCGGGATTTGATCCCCAGGTCATCCTGACACTGGAGCTGGTGCTCTTACTCGCTGTGCTCCCTGGCTGCCCCTCTATGATTTATTCTTGATTCATAAATTTTTTAGGATTAAGTTATATAATCTAATTTTTAATCCTTTGTTCAATAATAATATCTAGCATTCATATAGCACTTAAAATTTTGTGAAGTGTTTTGCAAATATCATTTTATCCTCATAGCAATCCTGAATTGTAGGTGATATTATTATTTCCATTTTACAGATGAGGAAACTGAGGTTAACTGATTTGTCTAGGGGTCACACAGCTAGTATGCCTGAGGCAGGATTCAAACTCAGGCTTTCTCAGCTTTGGGTCTAGTACACTTCCACTCTACCAATGATCCTTTATTGAATAGATTTATTGCACTGTAACTTGTAAAGAATTTTTTTACATTTCTGCTTTTCTGTGTTTTTGTTGTTGAAGTTTTTATGGCCTAATGCCTGGCCAGTTTTGGTAAATGTACCATGTTAAAGCCAAGATATATGCATTCTTTGTATTCCCATACAAAAATCAACAGAGATATCATATTTATTTATCTATCATATCTATACTTTCAAAAAATTCTATTAAAGTTCTTTATTTCTTTCTTATTTCCTTAGATTTGCCTAGTTTTGAAAGTGGTGCACTCTGATCACCAACTCATGGTTTTACACTCTATTTCTCCCTGAATTTTATTTAGTTTTTCCCTTAAGAATTTAGATACAATGTCACTTGGTGCATATATTTTAAATAATATTAACACATTGCCTACAGTATCTTTCAGCATAATAGTTTCGCTGTTTACCTCTTTTAATCAAATCTATTTATGCAGCTGCTTGGTCTGAAATAATGATTACTAACTGGTTTTGTTTTTAGTTCAGTTAAAGCATAAAAGATTTTTCCTTCAGTTTTTTTTTTTTTTTTTTTGCTTTTTGGAGGGCAATTGGGTTAAGTAACTTGCCCAAGGTCACATGGCTAGCTTTGTTTTATGTGTGTGTTAAGCTCCTGAGGCCAGATTTGAACTCAGGTCCTCCTGACTCCAGGGCCGGTGCTGTATTCACTGCACCACCTAGCTGCCCCTTTCCTTCAGCTCCTTATGCCTGTGTATGAATTTTTAGGTTTTAAGTGTTTCTTGAAAATAGAATATTTTTGGATTCTGTTTTTTAACCCCTTTTCCTCTCCTCTTCTTTTTTTATGGGTGAGTTCATTGCAATCACATTTATAATCATTAACTATGTGTTTTTCTCCATCTTGTGTTCTTCTAAGTTTTCCTCTCTTTGCTACCTAGTCCCTCTTGACAAAAAAGGTGGTGAAAGAGAAGTGAATTTCATCAGTAAAAATTACTTTTTCTAATCTTCAGTACTCCAGCTTTTGTACCATCTTGCATATGTATGACAAGCATTTTCCCACCACAACAATGGTTAGCAGCTTCTTCACCCTCAATTTTTCTCTCACTCTTCTTTCAATAATTAAAGTCATTTTGCCAGTTTACCAGTTTTTGGAATTATCTTCCATTTTTTACTATATTTTTTCTTTGTGCTCTGGCATTTCTGATTCTACTTGACTATATACTTGAAATGCTTTACTTCCTCACACTAAGTATCTCTGGCAGTCAATAAAGTGTATAGTTTGAGACACAACTTTTATATGTTTCCTTAGCATAACACCAGTTCTTAAAAACCACAATACAAGAGTGCAGCAAAACACATGTGTGGATGAACAGGAAATCCAGCTCAGTCTGGTTTTATCTTACTAAGGTCAGACATTCTGAGTGAGCCCATTGTCAGGAGAAGCACGAACATACGACCACTACCGTTACAAAACCAAACCCTCTCAAAATCACTGCTTATCCCAAGTAACTTGAATACTAGTAGAACTTGAGAGCTACTTGCATGTAGTGCCTCAGACACATCAGGCCGTTAATAAATTCTTTTTGATTAACTGACAATGGAGAGCTTGGGCAAAGTGACAGGTGAGGTGAGTTTTGCACTACTTGAAAATTTGGACCCAAAGAATGGTGATTAATAGAGGAACAGCAACTAAGAGAGGTAGTGTCAAACTCATATAGAAACAGATTCTTGAAAACCACAAGTTAACATTACCTATGTTGTAATATATTTTTATTTATTTTGTTGAACATTTCCCAATTATGTTTTAATGTGGTTTAGGCCTCAAGGCAACACCTTTAACTTAAGACAAGCCCCTATTGGGGCACCACCACTGAGCTCTGTTCCTGGCTGTGCTGTTTATTAATTTTCCTGATGGCTTAAGATAAAGTTCCACTTAAATTGCTAAAATCATGGATTATAGAATCCAGATTCAGAAAAATATTACTCAGCTAATGTGATGGGCTGAATTTAATAAGATGAAATTTAAGAGGGACTGTGTGAGGAGACAGACAATAAATGATATGAAGGAGATAAGAGCACTGAAATGGATTTTAAGCATGAATAGGAGTCAATGATGTGATTATTAGGGGGAAATCTCTGAGTGATTGAAGCACTGTCATATGGAAGAGGGCTGAGATTTATTTCAAAGACTCACCCCCGAGGAAGGAATTAAGAAGGATGAGTGTGAGTTACAGAGTAGCAGTTTTTAGCTTCAATGAAGGACAACAACAGTGTTAAGGGAAATGGTCTCAATGAGGTGAGACTGTTGTCACTGCAGGTCTGGAAGCTGATGCAGGACCACCAGATTGAACAATTTGGGATTTTTCTGATAGTGACTGAAAAAAAACTTTATTTCATTAAGTCTGTTTCTTCACTTGTAAAATGGGAATAATAACTTCTCTGCCTACTCCAAAGAATTGTTGTGAGGAAATCACCCAGTGAACAGCAAAGCAATTTATAAATGTGAGTTATTATTTACTTAAGCTATCTAATTTTACAGCTGAGAAAACTGAGGCCTGGAGAAAATAATTGATTAGAAATTCTGAAAGGGGTTAGTGTGAAGGGTGAAAGAGGGGTAAATAATTCAATCTAACTAGGCCTCTAATTGGTCTTATTCTTATTAGTGTGACACAGAGAAGCACAGATAACTGCTAAATAGAGCTATGTATGTGGACAATATAGAAAGGTGGGAGAAATTTATGAAGAGCAACAATTTATTGAAATTTGCTTGGACCATCTAATGGCTAAACTTGACAAAGCACAGGGCCAATACTCTATACACCGCACTACCTAGCTGCCCTACCTTTTCTCTGGCTTTTGACATTATTAGCCTCAGTTCCTGGATATTTTTTTGCTTCTATATTTTAACAGTAGAAATCCCTCCTGATTTTCCCATCTATCTAAAGGTTCCCTAAGTCACATTTGCCGATTCTCCATCCAGTTGTACCCACTAACCATGGGTGTTTCCCAAGACTTTGTCTCTTCTTTTTTCTTTGTATCCGCAGCAATCTCAACAGTTTCTTTGGGTTCACAGCCCATATCTATGCAGATGATTCCAAGATCTATATATCCAGCCCTAGCAACTTTTCTGAGCTATGATCATTTACCAACTGCCTTTTGGATATATCTGGAACTGGATGTCCCCCAAAGCAACTCAGACTCAATGTCTAAAACAGAATTTATTAACTCTCCCACTTCCCTATTAGAACAGAAGGTACCACTATGCTCCCTGCTCATAAACTCAGTGTCATCTTGGGCTCCTCATTCTGATTCACACCATATATCCAATCTGTTGCCCAAAATTATTGTTTCTACTTTCACATTTTCCATAATCCTATTGCAAACCCTCATTAGCTCATATAGGCTACTTAAATAGCTTTCTAACTAGTCTCCCTGCCTCAAGCCTTTCCCCACACCAATCGATCCTCCACTCAACTGCCAAGATGATTTTTCCAAAGCTTAGGTTTGACTATTTCACTTCCTGCCCAATGAACTCTAGGCTCTCCATTATCTCCTCTATTAACTCTTGTTTGGCATTTAAAACTCTTCATAACCTGACCCCTTCCTACTTTTCCATTTTTCTTATACTTTTCTCTCCTCCATGCATTCTATGATTTAGTAACAGTAGGCTACTTGTAAATCTCAAACACAACACTCTATCTCTTGTCTCCATACTTTTGCACTGTCTAGACCCAAGTCTGGGATTCTCTGCCCCTTTACTTACACCTCTTAATTCCTCTTATTTACTTAAAAACTCAGCTCAAGTCCCACTTTTTGAGACAGAACTTTTATGGATCCTTTAGTTGCTGACTGTTTCTGTCTACTCTGTAAATATCTTCTATGTACCTAGTGACATATAGGTTGCCTTTCTCATTAGAATGTAAGGTTCTTAAAAACAGGTATTGCTTTTGACATTCTTTGTATCCTCAGGGCTTAGCACATAGTAAACTTGCCAATTAAGTGAATAAGTTTAAATGTAAATTTGGTCTTAGTCTGACTATTAAACCGAGGGCAGCCATTTACATGTTACTGTTCAAATGGTAAAAATAATTTGTAGTTTAGGGGCGCCAGTGCCAAGAAAACTGTCAGATGGATATAGGGTGTTATTTTGGGGGGAAGATTAAGTTTTATTCTACATAAAACAAGTAGGAAAATCAGGCTATATGAGAGTTGATTTAAGGAATTGGGTTTAGCCTGAAGAAACTATGGAGCTTAACTCTTTTATTACCCGAAAGGCTATAAAGTGGAAAATGGACTAGACTTATTCTGCTTGGCTTCAGAAGGGAGAAGTAAGAGCAATGGGTAGAAGTTTTAGAAAGGCAAATTTAGGAGCAAGAAAGATTTTCCTAACAATCTGAGCTTTTCAAAAAGGGAACAGGTTGTCTCCATTATTTCCCCTTAGTAGATGTCTGTGAGCAAAAGCTACACAATCACATTGTAAATATATGTAGAAGATTCCTGTTCAGGTTTAGGATGGACTGAAAAACCATTATTAGGTCCCTTCCAACTCTGAGATTTTTGTAGTATAGGAGATCATAAGGATCACAAGAAAAGAGAACATACAGGTATGATGACTAAGGAATTCTGACACCGCCTTGGAAAGGAATTTGGATGCAGATACAAAACCACTTTTCAAAAAACAGAATAAAACAAGCAACTTCATGCCACTGATCAAACTTTGGGCTACTAGTTTATTAGTAAGTCCAAATTCTCACCTTGAACAAACAAGGGATCAAAGATCATTTCTGAAAAATAGGATGAGAATTGGTTCCCAGATTAAAAAAAAAAGTTTGGGTTCCAGCACCAGGAATTTATGACAACAACAAAAAGGGCCTATTTGTATTAAGACATTTATAGTTGTAAGGCAGCAAGTTATTGCAGAAAGAGAACTGCCCTTGAAAAATAAAAAAAATTTTAAAAAATCCCAACCAAATCTGACCTTGAAATCTGGTCCTGCCAATTACCACTGTATGACTCTGAGTATATCATTTAAACTGTTTGTCAGTTTCCCACTCTGCAAAATGAGGATAACAAACTTGACTGACTACCTCACTGAACTGAGGAAGGCATATTTTAACAAACTTTAAAACACTAAAGAAGTAGGAGATATTTTTGTGAGTGAGTGAAAAGTTAGTAACAACCTAAATGCCTACCATTATAATATGGTCAAACTGATTTTGGCACATGAATATAATGGAGATGATGTCATCATGAAGAAATATAGATGAAAAAGACTATCTTAAGTACCATGAAAGGCTGTAATGTTTTCACAAAAGTTGATTTATTTTAAAGGTGATTAAATACCACAACACTTCAATACATGAGACTCATGACTTGGTTGGTATGAGTACTCTCTCCACTATCATACAATAAAGGTTGTCCTCCATGTCTTAGGAGAAATCAATTAATGGACAGGCATTCATTAAGTGCTTAGTAAGTGTCAGAGCCTGTGCTAAGCACTGGGGATACAAAGACAAAAATAAAATAGTCTAGGCTTTCAAGAAGCTTATATCTTAATGGGGAAGACCACATGCACAAACCTATGAGACAAGGACAAGTTAACCATGAATTGGGCCAGCACTTCTAGCAGCTGGGGGAGGGGGAAAGATCAGAACTCCTACCCCCCACCCCCCAAAAAAAAACCTCCTTCAGAATGTTTAGCTTGAGGTGAATCTAGAAGAAAGCAAAGAATTCCAAGAGGTGGTAGTGAAGAGGGAGAGGACTCCATATTCAACTCAACATGTCCAAGCCTACCACTCTTCATGAGCTGCTGAGACTCAATTAGTTTATTACCCTAGTGATGAGGGCCTAAACTTAGATATTCTGTTTCTTAGATAGGAAATATGCAGTATACTGGCAAGGTCACATTCAAAGTCTTTTCAGTTTGGTAGGACTTGTCAGAGCTTGTACTCCCCTTCAAGAAACCAAGGGTATCTCTATACTTTGAGGAGGCATTGGTGTGGGGCTTTAAGGATATGATTAAACTTATTTTGACTAATGTGTGATCTCATCATTGTGAGAACTCCCTCCAAAGGGGCGAATCAAAACTCATCCATACCTGTGCAAATGTTATTAATATGTAAACACCTCACTACTCATGGGATCTCTTGACATTAAATAAGTACCAATATGGCCTACAGGTTGTCTATTGGGTTAGTCACTTACTCTAGCTATAGGACTGGACCAAGTCTAATCTTTTTTTTTTCCAAATAAAAGCCCTCCAAAAACATTAAGCCAGTTATCTGTCCTACCTACAACTTTCCTGCTCTGGGCTAAAAACACTCCTAGTTCACTAAAACACTCCTCATATTCATATTCTTGAGGTCCTTCACTATATTTGATACTCTGCAACTTATCAGTAGCCTGCTTAAAAAATGGCACTTACAACTGAACATCATATTGTTAATATGAAGCAAGGACAGGGTGCAACAGGATTATTACTTTCCGAAACCTGAGTGTTCTGCTTTGCTAAATGCAGCCTAAACGCATTAGACTTTTTGGCTACTACATTATACTGTTGATATATAAGGAGTAAATGGTCCAGTAAAATTCCCAGATCTTTGATAATTTGATGAGTGTAAAGTAACATGTTAGGGTGATTTTAGTTTGCATTTCTCTGATTATTAGTAATTTTGAACAATTTTCTAGGTAACTATTGTATTTACATGTCTCCCTTTGAAGATTGTTTCCTTTGACTAGAAAAAACCTGGTTGGGAGAACTGATCACAGGTCTTAAATATCTGAAGGGTTAACATGTAACAACAGTTTTCAGACTTTCTTTGAATTACCCCAGAAGATGGAATTAGGAGCAATCCTAGTCTGACTGAGCATATTCTGGTGTACTCCTGGTTACTAGAATAATTTTGGCAATTTTTTTTCATAGCAGTCAACCCTTTTACAGTTTTAGAGCATTTTAAATACACTGTTGTATTTGATATCTATCAAAATTCTATGAGAAATTTATAATATATAAGAATTATTCCTATTTTACAATTAAAGAAATTGAGGCCCAGGGAGGTTAACTGATGTCCCAAGTCACAAAGGTAGCATAAAATGGAGCTGGGCCTTGAGATTTAGGTCACATCTTTCTTTCTTTCTTTTTTTTTCCTGTTGGAGGGCAGTTGGGGTTAAATAACTTACCCAAGGTTACAACAGCTAGTTTTTTTGTGTGTGACTGTTAAGTGTCTGAGGCCGGAACTGAACTCAGGTCCTCCTGACTCTGGGGCTGGCGCTTTACTCACTGGGCCACCTAGCCAGCCCTAAGTCACATCTTTCTGAATTCAGTGTATTCTCCCCACCCCCCATTATACCCCAGCTGGATATGAAATAATTTAGACCTTGAAGTATCCTTAGAAATAATGTGGTTTACTTGTTTCATAGATAAGACCTAGAAAAGATAAGTTACTTCTCACAAGTAACTCTGGTATTCTAATGACCAAGCCAATGTTCTTCTTGCTATATAAATTGTATTGCACGTAGTTAATAGTTTTATTATCTTTATCTCTATATTTATGCATTAAATTACTGTTTTTCATAATCTACCATATGTGGACAGAGATAACTGAAAATTGATTAAAAATTTCTTTGGTAGAAGTTTTACCTTTGCACACTTATAATGTGATTTACAAATGAAAAAGTTTAATTTTATAATACAATGTCATTTATATACCCACATGTTTTTTTTAAAGAAAAATCAACTTTCTCTAAACCGTGAGCTGTCTAAAGTTTGAAAATTGATAAATGAGCCTCATGTTTTCTTTACTCCAAGTCAGCTAAATATACATTTCTCAAGTCCTTCATCCTTAAAATATTCATTTATTTTTAATCCTTTGAGATCTTATTCATTTTTAACTCTGACTTTATCTACAATCTGTGTTTCAGAAATGTTTGAAGAAAGTGGGTTTCATGATGAAGCTTGTTAAATAATTCCATAAGAATAGTAATGTGGTCATACTTTCGGGAGATGATTTCCTCATGACTCAGATTGTCTTCTTTACATCCTGTTTTATGTTGGAAGGTATGAATTATTTTTAACACCTCAACTCTGAGCTAACTGTGATGAAGTACAAAAGAAAGTTTTAGTGATGTATTTCTTGGTATCTATTACTAAGTCTCATAGTATATTTGTACTTACATTGTATCATTGCCAAATAATTGTAGTTAGTTGGCTATGTTTTCATAATGCTGTAGTAGGTGCTATACAAAGCTTGTTAATCAATGTAATCATTTCCCTAGAATCATAAAATGATAGAACGGAAAGTAATCTTAGTGATTATATAGTCCACACCCTCAGAGAGAAGACTTGGGTTTGAATATTGTCATTAATTACTCCATGTGGTTCTGGGCAAGCCCCTTCAAACGTCTTTGCACTCAGTTTCCTCATGTCTAAAATGAGGGCCTTGGAATAGATGATGTTAGAGTTCTTTTACCTCTAGAACTTGATGCTAAATATAATTCCAAGTTTAATATCGTGGAATTTAATAGGTATAAATGTAAAGTCACATAAGTGGTTTTAATTATAAGATGGAAGAGGCATGCATAGCTAGATAACAACATATCTGAAAAACTTGAGAGAGTTTAGTGGATATGTTCAATATGGATTAATAATACAAAATGGCAGCCAAAACAAAAAAGCTAATGCAGATTTATATTGCATTAAGAAAGGCAAAATATCAAGGACTGGGGTGAGAATAGCCCTATTGTTCTCTATCCTGATTAGATTATATCAGGTATAGATTCAATTCTGGATGTTCCATTTCAAGGACACTGATAATCTCAAAGTTTCCAAGATGATGAATGGCCCCCAAAACACGAAATATAAAAATGGTTTTGAGGAACTGAGGATATTTAAATCTGGAGAATGATAGCTGTCTTCAAGTATTTGGCAAACTGTCTTGAGGAAGAGGGATTAGAATTGTTCAACTAAAGAGGGCAGAAACAGTAATAATAGGTGAAAATTTTAAAGAGACCAGTTCAGGCTTGATGTAAAGGAAACAATGACTAACAATTAGAGCTATCCAAAGGTAGACAGAATCGCCTTAGAGGCAGTGGGATCCTCCATGCTCTTAAGTCTATAAACAAGGACTGAATGACCATTTGTTAAGAGCAATAGAGAAGGTACTTCTTTAGGTAAGGGCTTGGTTTTGATAGCCTTTGTAGTACATTTCAACTCTGAAATTCTATACATCTGTGAGATGAATTCTCAAAAGCAATGCTATCAAATGATTTCTGGAAGTTCAAAATGCTGAGAACACGAGCCTATCAGTAGTAAATGGGGGCCGTGCTAACTCATGAAACAAATAAAAAAAAAATTTAATGCCTCTCAGTGTTGGCCAATCCCCTTCTATTTCTCTAGTGATGTTGAGAAAGCATGCTAAAAACCACAATATTGAGATAATCTGTAAAGACTATTCTATTGAAACTTGCTAAAATACTGTTGGAGGAATTTCATCATGGCAAAATTGACAATATGGCTATATATGAAATCAGAAGTCATGAGAAAGTTGTAATTAAATGAAAGGGTTTAATGCTCTCAAGTTCTTCTGTGAGAGACCACAGACTCTGTGTAGTATTGGTTTTATTGGAAATGTACAGGACCATGAAATGATATATCATGGAATACTTTGCCATATTACACTGTAGGGATCACGCACAAAAGCAAAAGGAACATGATTAGAGGTGGGATTTGTCAGCATCTATTACTTGGAGAAGAGAGAATCAAAAAAGAATTCCCTAAGAATGTTCAAATAAATTACAAAAAAAAAACTGTTCAATATGGAAATTTTAATGTAAATGTGGGCATAAGGAGAGGGAAACAAAAAAGTTAGAAAATATGATTTAGGACTAAGGAAGGAAAGATGCCAATGTCCTACAGAACCCCAGTGGAATACTTATTTCCTATTCAAGGGTAAAGCCCTCCAGATGTTTGCAGATAGCACTGTGCTAATTTCATGAAGTTCAGAAACATTATTTTGGCTCCTAAACAAATTGTATTATCTCTGTAAGTGTTCCAAAGTACTCAGTTTAATGATTCAACTCAATTCAGTAGGCATTTATTAAGTACTCTCTATGTACCAGGTGCTATGGTAGGAAATGAACTGGAGATACCAAGACAAAAAATGAAACCACCCCAGCCTTCAAGGAGCTTATACTCTCCTGGGAGATACAACATGCATACAAATAAGTTAAGTACAAAATAAGTGTAATGTAATTGCACTAACAACTTAGAAAATTGGAAAAGACTTCAAGTATTAAGTGGCTCTGAAGAGGAGATCTGAAACTAGATACAGGAGAAGTGAAGAGACAGAGCATAGGAAGACACATAGAGGGCAAATAGAATGTCATATATAGGGTCAGCAAATAGGCCAATATGGCTAGAATGTAGAGTAAATGAGGGGGAGAAATACTTAATCATCCCAGAAAGAAATGTGGGAGTCTGATCATAAATAACTTTCGTCATAGCAGATTTTTTTTTCCCCTAATCTTAGATGGATGTAACATGTTTCAGATACAGAATCAACAAGACTTTACAACTGATAGTATATGTGGCTGTTGAGGAAAAGTGAGGAGTTGAGGATAACTTTTGCTTCCAAATATGGGTGACTAGTAGAAGGGTGGCGACTTTGACAGAAAGAAGATAGTCAATAGGAGTGGGAAATGCAGGGGAAAGACTAACGAGCTGATTTTTGGCCATGTTGAGCTTGAGATGAGTATGAGACGTTCAGAGAGAGATTTGTCAAACAGGTAAATGGAGATCAGGAGTAAGCAGCAGCATCAGTGGGGCTTTGAAGCCTTCAGAAGAATAACCAGGTCAGCAAGCCTAGGCTCAAAGTGAAGCTGAAGTTCTATAACCCTGAATCAACAGAGCTTCCTAGCAGAGCCAAACAACAATTTGCTATTGTGCAGACCCAAACCTAGGTCAAGAACTTTCAAAGTCCAGACCTGGGAAGTAGCAATCAGACTTTATTTATCTATTTGTGGTTTTGTTTTTTTTTTTGAGGGGGAAGGCAGGGCAATTGGGGTTAACTTGCCCAAGGTCATATGGCTAGTAAGTGTTAAGTGTCTGAGGTTGGATTTGAATTCAGGTCCTCCTGACTCCAGGGCCGGTGCTCTATTCACTATGCCACCCAGCCGCCTCAGCAATCAGACTTTAACTTGTGTCAGACCACTGTGGGGGCACTGAAACGTTACAGGTCCTCAGCCTGAGCTGTCCCTTGGATTCTGGAACAAAATGACACTCAATACCCCAAGAAAGAAGCAACAGGACCTGCCTAGACCTTCCATGCAAAGAGCCTAGCCCTAATATCAAGTCTGAAGTCAGAAATCCTTAATCCCTTCTATTAGGTTTTCCCTCATTTTAGGAGAAGAATGGAAAGAGAGGGGAAGAATGTATTGAGGGGTGGGAAGAATGGACAGGAAAGTCAGGGAAAATTGTTCCACATAATCAGCAAGTCAAGTAGATATTTAAATAAAGAGGAAAGAGGTAGGGGGAACAGCTGACACTTGAACTGGTTAAAGGAGGGAAGAATACATATACATAGAGTTGGGAACAAAAATACATCAGTTTTGGGAATTGGAGAAGGGAGAATTAGTGGGAGGTAGAATAAGGGAAAGATCAGTCTTGAGGAAAACAAACTAAAGATGTGTAAAAATATTTGACAAGGAAAAGTAAAGAATTCCCTATAAATTGGGGAACACCTAAAGACATGTAAGTGTGATGGAATACTCTTGTGCTGTAAGAAATGACAAAGAACATGGTTTCAGAGAAACCTGAAAAGACACCTCCCCCCAAGATCATGCATCCCGTGTTCTTGCACTATTAAATTTGGACACTGAAAGAAAATATCATAGCCTTTTCCTACATATATCATTTATTTCTCAAAAATCCAAATAACCGTGCTTGGAGTGTATATAATGCTACACATTCTTACTTCTGTGGACTCTTCCCCTAAGGTTTTTAGAAGATGCCTTGAATAGGTAGCAAGGTTTACTGTATTAGGGATGAGAAAAGTTGGGTTTGAACTAAATCCTGGTTTTGCTACTACTGTTTGTGACATTGTACAAGTTATGTTTCTCTCTAGGCCTGAGGTTCCTTTTTTTGTAAACTGTGGGGGTTGGTCTTCATGAAGATAGCAAGTAGTAAATAACAGAGCCAGGATTTGAACACAGGTTCTCTAACTGAACTGATGCAGAGTGAAGTGAATGGAATCAAGAGAACAACTTTTACAGTGGCAGATATGGTAAAAACAAACAACTTTTGAAAGAATGAGTTCTCATCAGTGTAAATCAGTCACGATTTCAGAGGATGAATGGTGAAACATGCTACCCACACCTCCTGACAAAAAGGTGAAAGAGTACAGAATGAGACACATTTTTTAGACATGGTCAATGTGAAAATTTATTCTGTTTGACTATACATGTTGTATACAGTGATTTTGTTTGTCTTTTGTTCTCAATTTGGGTGGCTGGGTGGGAGGGACAGAGATGTATTTTTGCTGATTTTAAAAAAAATGAAATTTACCTACCTGAGCTGTGCTTTGAGTTCAGTAAACCTGGGTCTTCTGCTGGGATCATATGCCCAGCATTTTGTCATAAGGCTGTAGAGGGTAGGAGGACAATTTGGAGGCATTGGTAACCGTTCACCATTCTCAATTCGACCAATTACATCATTGTTCTTCACTCCTTGGAAAGGCTTTACACCATGCATCAAAATTTCCCACATGCACACACCTGTCAAGCAGGAGGATTAAAAAGTGAATGAAGCAAATAAATTTTAATTCCCAATAAACTGAAAACATTATTAAAATGTTTAAAATACACAGTGCATAGTATAGCAACACTTTCCCTTGAATTAAAAAAATAGTATTTGGTGAATAAAGGAAGGAAATAAATTGTTAATATGCTATATCTCAAATTATAAAGCTATGATCTCTTAAGGTCACGAGTTAATGGATAAATAGATGACATTTAACAATCAGCAGAAATAATCTTTAGTCACGTATCTATGTGTAAGATGTTGTGGTAGGAAAAGTGGGACACAGATGAATAAGACTAAATCTGAGCTCTCACAGAGTTTATAAGGTAGCAGAGAAGTGACTAACTGTAATACAAATGAGATCATGTACCTATCTTTAAAGAAATGTGCTATAATGAAGGAGCAAAGACCCCTCCCCCCAAGATCATGCATCCCATGTTCTTGTACTATTAAATTTGGACACTGAAAGAAAATATCATAGTTGTTTCCTGCATATATCATTTATTTCTCAAAGATCCAAATAACTGTGCTTGGAGTGTATATAGTGCTACACATTCTTACTTCTGTGGACTCCTCCCCTAAGGTTTTTGGAAGATGCCTTGGAGAGGTTGCAAGGTTTACTGTATTAGGGATGAGAAAACTTGGGTTTGAACTGAATCCTGGTTATACTACTACTGTCTGTGACACTGTACAAGTTATTGTTTCTCTCTACGCCTGAGGTTCCTTTTTTTTGTAAACTGACGGGGTTGGTCTTCATGAAGATCACAGGTAGTAAATAACAGAGCCAGGATTTGAACCTAGGTTCTCTAACTCCACATCCAGCACACTTTCTAACAACTGTACTCTAATAAAAACCACTGGCTTGACTAAAAATGAACTGGAAGGAACTTATCAAAACAATTAATTTATACACCATCAAATTTTCCAATAAGCTTGTAATGTGGCCTTGAAGTTCCCTTTCAGTTAAAAATCTATGATGCTTGAATGTATTTAGCATCATTTCATCATTTGTGAAGTATTGAGGAAAAGTCAAGGAATGGATAATATTACTTTATAGAACATAGAAAATACAATATAACCTTTTTCTGGATTAGAATAACTATATTAATTCAGGAAATCTCTGAAGAATAATGAGTATATTTCAGGAAGGAATGTTAATGACTTTCCTATAACAAAGTTTAATGCCACTGTCTCTGAATACAATCTGCAATGAGGCTTTTATTATAATCTTTGATACATAGAAAATAAGTTACAGATCCACTGACTGGTTGGCCTTGGAATCTACTCCTTTAACATTTTAATTCAATTAAACAAACATTTATGATCTGACTTTTAATAAGCACTGCATTTTAAGTCTTTTTCAGTCTCTTGACTAAATAAGAAACCATTTCACAGGATAATACAGGATTTAGAGCTGGAAGAAACTTTGGAGATCATCTAGTATAACTCCTTCCGATTGATAAAGAGGAAATTCAACTTAAAAGAAGTAAAGATAACACAAACAGTTAAGTAGCAGAATGATAATTCTATTTTCATTCTATTATCTGACCTGACATCTTTCTGAGACATGTAAATAACATAATTCCTGGTACCTTATATAAGAAGAGATGGTAATGACAGCATTTATAATAAAATCAAAAGACTATTAAGTCTTTTTTAGCAGTTAGGTGGCAAAGTAAATAGAGTTCAAGGCCTGGAGTCAGGAAGACTCATCTTCTGAGTTCAAATATGGCCTCATTCACGTACTAACTGTGTGACCCTGGGCAAATCACTTAACCCTGTTTGCCTCAGTTTCCTTATCTGTCAAATGAGCTGAAGAAATGGCAAACCACTGCAGTATCTTTGCCAAGAAAACCCTAAATGAGGTCAGGAAGAGTCAGACATGACTGAAAAATGAGAAAACAATAAGAAATATCTTTTTATAAAGTTTATCATGGAAAGTGTGATGATAGGTTAAAACTTTAGCTTTTACTGAGTGATAAGACTGACTTATAGTAGTTAAATGATCTATTAGGTGGAATATAATCTTTAGGGAAAAGTATAGTACTGTTTATTTCTCAAGGCTTTACATCAAAATTAGAGGGAAGGGAATTTCTGTTTCAGATTGGCTTTTCCAATAATTTGTCACATTGCCTTCAGTAAATAGCTTAATTATTGATGCTACTCAGCTTTTTTGTAATTACGAAATATAAATTCTATTACACATAATGAATGTGACATAGGGAATGAAGGGCTTCACTGACTAAAAATTTATGGTTCGCAATTTTAGATAACCTTTCTTACAGTTTTTTCAAGTAACGCTGCTTATTCTTTACAGTGACTACCTAAATTTTTCCTCTTACTTCTTTATGCCTTTGCTGATCCCATGCCTGACTCTAGCCTTTCCACTCTAGAAAACACCTCTGCCTCTATGGCCTCAGGAGTCTGAGGTGAGGTTCTCCTGGAGGCTCCATTCTGAAGATGAAGCCAGGGAAACATGACCATTCTTCCACTCTTCTCGTGGTTCTTCTCCTAGGTCTCTGGACTACTGTCCTCTTGACTCACCCCTCTGCCATTTGTATTGCTTAAATATGCTTATATGCTCCAAGGTTATAAAAACGTACAGAAGAGAAGAGATGGAAGGGCAGAAGAAAACAGGTAGGACAACTTTGAAAATTATAGTTGAATTTATTATAATACTTAAAAAGAAAAGTACATAAGATATTCTCAAGTTGATCGATAATCTTTATTCTACTTCACATATGGTAATGATTATTTTATTTGGAAACTGAACTGGAACAAATATGACAAATCATCTTTACAAGTAGGAGATGAAAGAAGCTTGCATCAACATGTTTGCCTGAAAAAGAATAGCAGATAAGTTCAATATAAATGAACACTGTAGGGGCGGCCAGGTAGTGCAGTGAGTAAAAGCACCGGCCCCAGAGTCGATGACCTGGGATCGAATCGGGGCTCAGATACTTAGCACCCACCCAGAAACACCTGGCCATGTAACCTTGAGCAAATTACTTAACCCCAATTGCTTAGGGGCGGCCAGGTGGCTCAGCGAGTAAGAGCACTGGCCCCAGTGTTGGGATGACCTGGGGATCGAATCCGGGCTCAGATACTTTAGCACCACACCCAGAAATAACTGGCCATGTAACCTTGAGCAAGTTACTTAACCCCAATTGCTTTAAAAAAAAATAAATGAACACTGTGATACAGTGATGATAGCAAGTATTTATAGATAGCACTTCAAGGTTTACAAAGTGATTTACATATATGATCTTATTTGATCCTCACAATGACTCTGTGAGATAGATATTCTTCTTCTCATTGTAGAGATAATGAAATGAAGCTGAGAGAAGATAATGACTTGCCCAGGGTCACATAGATAATAAGTACCTGAGGAAGGATTTCAATTCCAGTCTTTCTGACTCCCAAGTCCAGCACTATCCATTATGCAGCTGTCTGTTATGGCAGCTGAAAAA